>NW_016160919.1:177-18556 GCF_001687245.7 Rhagoletis zephyria | reverse complement strand
AATTTTAAGTAAATTAGCGTCCTTAAATTTCGAAATATTGAAGTTTCAAGCATTTCTGAAATTTACCGTTATATGAAAAGCGGCCGTAATTTTAGTCCGATTTCAATAATTTTCAACACTTATCTTTTATGTGGCAAGCACAATAACCATACCGAATTTGGTACAAATTGGTAGAACGGTTACCGGGATACATATATGTGATCATAAGTGGGCGGTGCCACGCCCATTTTCCAAAATTTTATCATAAACGTATTTCCTGGTAAAGAATTGTTGCAAGCATCAATTTTGAATAATTTAGCTTTAATATTTACTGATTTATCGAAGATTTTGTATTTCTCTAAATTACCGTTATATGAGATGTGGGCGTGGTTCTTGTCCGATTTAAAAAATTTTTGGCCATTTGGTATGCTGTGCCAGGGCCAACACCTGTGTCAAGTTTGGAAGAAATTGGTGCAGCGGTTACCAAGCGTTACACATGAAACCATAAGTGGGCGTGGCTACGCCCATTTTCCAAAAATTTTTAATATTCTTATTTTTCGTCTAAAAGTCATTGTAAATATCAATTTTGAGTGACTTATCTTCAGTAGTTACTAAAATAACTCAGTTTTCGTATATCTGAAAATTACCGTTATATGGGAGGTAGGCCTGGTTGCAGTCCGATTTCGCCCATTTTCAATACCATCCGTGCTATGCCCAAAAAAAGTTCACGTACCAGGTTTTGTAAAGATATCCAAATTTTTACTCGAGTTATCGTGTGCACAGACGGACGGACGGACGGACAGACAGTCACCGCTTAATCGATTTCTCTTTTCATTCTGATCATTTATGTATACATTTGTCTATATCTATCTCGATTCGTTTTGCCTGTTACAAACAACCGTTATGTGAACAAAGTTATAATACCCTTGGGCACAAGTGCGTTCGGGTATAAAAATTAACTAGATTTTCGGAATCAACTCTACATAGGAATTGGATAGTGGCGTCTGGAGAAAACAAAACTAAGATTTGTGATCCACTGTTATCGACATTCTGAATTGTTGACGAAAGTACTGAGGTTAACTGTAAAAAATGTTTAGTTCTATTAGTTCAGTACAGGGATGTTGCGAATATGGAATTTTAGACATCCGCGGATGCGAATGCGGATGCCGATGTTTAAACGCTAACATCCGCGGATGCGGATGCGAATGCGGATGTCAAGTATTTTTATACCCGAGGACATTTGTGCACAATGGTATTATAAATTTGTTCACATAACGGTTGTTTGTAACAGGCAAAACGAATCGAGATAGATATAGACAAATGTATACATAAATGATCAGAATGAAAAGAGGCATCGATTAAGCGGTGACCATAGCTCGAGTACAAATTGAGATATCTTAACTAAACTTCTTTTGAGCGTTGGACAGATGGTATTGAAAATGGGGAAAATCGGACGATAGCCACGCCAAACTCCCATATAACAGTAGTTTTGAGAAATGCAAAAACTGCGATATTTTAGTAACTACCGAAGATTATTCACTCAAAATTAATATTTACTATCATCTTTAGGCGAAATGTAAGAATATTATAAATTTTTGGAAAATGGGCATAGCCACGCCCACTTATGATTACATGTGTATATCTTGGGAACCGCTCCACCAATTTCTCCCAAACTTGGCACAGTTGTTGGCCTTCACAAAACACACCAAACGGCTTAAAATTTAGAAATGCGGTTAATAACCACGCCCACATCCCATATAATGGTAAATAAGAGAAAGAGAAATACGAAAGCTTCTATAAATCAGTAAATACTGAAGCTAATTAATTCAGAATTGATTTTAAGTTTTGTAATCTGACTAAAATTACGCCCACTTTTATATAACGGTAAACTTCAGAAATATTTGAAACTTTGATATGATTTGAAATTAAAGGAAGCTAATTTTACCCAAAATTGATACTAACAACAATCCCTTGAAAAGAAGTAACATTAGTATGGAATTTTGGAAAATGGGCGTGGTGCCGCCCACATATGTCTATATAAGTTTATCTCATTACTGAACGTTCTATCGAAGATGTTTGGAATAGAGTTAAAACCACCACTGCTTACCATGCAGCGGTAGTCTTCGGAAAGGTGAAAAAACTATATTGAATACTTGCGCCGGGTATTTAATGTTCGGCTCTGCCCGAACTTACACTTTTTTACTTGGTAAGAAATAATTTAGGTGAGTAAAAGGTGATTTAGTTAAATAAAAATGGAAGGGGTAGGTATTTTTAATAATGTTTTTTTTTTAGTATTTGAATTTAAAAATTGGCACATTAAAAAGTGTTTAAGGGGTCGTAAATCAAACCTGCGCCACTAAATAACTATTCGCTCGAGGCCACAAACTTGAAAAACTTGAAACTTGACAAAATTGTAAATTCTTTTCGATTGACGCTGCACCAGTCGAGAGGACTTTCAGTTATATTTATTGTTTTTTATTGCGGTGCAATAATTCTTTTATGAGAATTGCATCGGGCTGCAAATGTTAAAAATTTATCTACCAAATATGTTTTTGTTCTAAAAGATTAAATGTGTATATAAATTAGAAATATGTATGTAATAACCTATTTGTATCTACAGTGTTTATCATAATAATTTATTTATTTTTATTTAATTATTTGTTTATAAAAATATAGTATATTTTTTAACAAAAGCCAAGTAAATATAGGTTTCAATCTTCGTGCAAAATTTATAAGAAAATCAACAAACTTTCGTAAAATTTTCGAGCTTTTTTATTTGATTTTTGAGAAATATTTTGAGTATACTGTTTTGTATTGTAGTCCATTCAATTTAAGTATAACAAGGTGCAATTTTAAAGTAGCTTACCATTGGTTTTAGGGAATTTATTTTATTGAAGGTATTGCTAAATTTCTCCATATAAACAATCGCCGAAAATGCTTCGTATGGAAGAAAATTACTGACACTCAACAAAAATAACTGCCAGAAATCAACGGTAAGTTCCAGCTACCTTAAACTTGAACTTAGGGATGTCGAAAGAACATCGATGCATCTTAAATATCGAAGTTTTGATTCGATTTATCAAAAATTTTCCACTCGATGTATCGATGCATCGATGTTTTTTGAAAACTGACTTTTCTAGTACATCGAAACGTCATTCTGGTTATCAAATTGTACAAAAAATTAAAGTTACTTTGACCAAAAAAATTAAATGGCTCCAAATTTTGTACAATTTTGCTAATATCTAACATATTTTCTTATGAAACATTATCTGAAAAATCCTATGCGAATCGATGCATCGAATCAAAGAAAAACATCGATGTATTTTTGCTACTGGCATCCCTACTTGCACTTTATTATACTAAAATCGAATGGGCAACAAAACTGCATACTCAAAATATTTCTAAAAAAATTGAATTAAAAAGTTCGAAATTTTTACGAAAGTTTGTTGATTTTTTCAAATTTTCCAAAAATATTGAAACTTGGATTTATATGGGTTTTGTTAAAAAATATACTATATTTTTATAAACAAATAAAATTAAAAAATATTAAGATAAGCTTGAGCTTGAGGAAAAGCAACAATAATTTTGAAAAAATGGTCGAAGTGATAGCTATTTCGGAAATCACCACATTTCCGAATCAGACTTTTTTCAATGGGACTCGATCAAAGGACCCCAGCTGACTCAGCCAGGTGCGTACGCACCGTGCTAAGTTCGCTTTGAAAATTCTTGTTGCTTTTTTTCCACATTTTCATTTGTTAAGCCAACTACAATCAAGCGCAGCTACTGCAGTGCTATTTAAACTTGATAATGTGGTTGCTGGTTTTGTTAATAATTCTATTTTTAGAATGTTTACCTTTTAAGTCTGCTCTTCGTTACAATATTTATTGAGATTGAGGCTGTTTCTAATGAAAAACTATAGTGAAAAAGCAGCAATAATTTTGAAAGACTGGTAGAAGTGATAGCTATTTCGGAAATCACCACATTTCCTCATCAGTAGGCATGGGAGAAACTTAGCAGGTGCTAAAAGAGCGTAAGTATCGCGTGTACGAATAGGAACGAGAGCGTAATACTAGGTTCACATATAAGTAGATTATCCTCATGTTCCAGCTTAACTCCCTAATCTATAATTATAAAAAGGGATTAGCCATACAAAATTCGCCCCTTGCTAATCTGTAATTACAAAATAATCTCGGATTTGACCGATAACTTTTCGGTGTCCAACCTGCTTTTATCGATTATTTTTGCGAAGAAGAGGAGAAATGCCAAGTGTAAAAGTAAACTAAAATGGACGCTAGCAAGAAAAAGAGGTTTGTAAAGATATTTTGAATAAAATATTAAGTTAAAACATTGATGCATCTCAATGCAACACTGTTCCTAAGAACTGAATGACGCATCTAATGCAACACTGTTTCATAGGAACCTTCGTAAGTTGACGTTTGCAAACTACACACCACTTCGCTTGTATTACGATTTCCGCTATCACGTGTTCTTACTTAAAATTACTGAATATTGTTAACAAATTAGATTAATAAATACTTGAAGTTACAACAAATAACTGGCGACGAGGTAAAGTCAGTGAGTTCACGGAATCGTAATAAACTACCCGAGGCGTTCGATTTAAGCGTAAAAAGGCAGAAAGGTAAAAAGCTGCATTACCATGGAAGAAACTATCGGGAGACTGCTAAAGCAACAGCAGGATATTTTAGTGGACGTATTGAGTACAAATAGAGCATGGCTGATTGCACAATTGGAAGAGCAAAAAACAAATCTTGCTAAAATGCAAGAAAATCCTCGTGAGTCAACCATAACCTCAACAAATAACCTTAAACGTTGTTGTAACTTCAAGTATTTATTAATCTAATTTGTTAACAATATTCAGTAATTTTAAGTAAGAACACGTGATAGCGGAAATCGTAATATAAGCGAAGTGGTGTGTAGTTTGCAAACGTCAACTTGCGAAGGTTCTTATGAAATAGTGTTGTATTAGATGCGTCATTCAGTTCTTAGGAACAATGTTGCATTTAGATGCATCAGTCCCTCCGCACCTAGTCAATAACCCTCCCGTTAGTCCCCATAGGCGAGCTTTCAACAGGTTACGATGGCGAAGGAGTAAGCCTTGGTCCGTACTCACGCGATACATCATACTGCCAACTTTGCTTTGAATTACACCACGAAACCAGGGTGGACCCCGTGCATAGTTCCTGGCGTAAACGTTTGTCGTAACAGCGTAAGATAATTCCGACCCGGCACTCGCCACACTTTTTAAGGGCCGGTTTCTCTATCTCCGGTTAACACTTATCCCCCGGTACACATCGTTACCGACCATATCGACTCCCTGTTATATGCATGGAGTTAGAACGTCGATAACAATGTTTAACCGGGGAGTTAGTGTTAACCAGAGATGGAGAAACCGGCCCTAAGAGTGCGATCCTTTGCAGTTAGGTTTGCCAGATGTTGCACATTAAGTGGTGATACAGTTAGGTCAGATTCGACCTGCATGCATGCTTCACTTTGGTCGAACTCGGCATCCGGCCCTACTGGAAGCTGTGATAGAGCGTCTGCGTTATAATGCTTATCCGCNTCACTTTGGTCGAACTCGGCATCCGGCCCTACTGGAAGCCGAGATAGAGCGTCTGCGTTACAATGCTTATCCGTTGGCCTATATCGTATAGTATACCGATAGGACATGAGCAGTAATGCCCAGCGCTGAAGGCGTTGTATCATCACAGACGGTAGTTGCTTATCAGGGCTGAATACCGACACCAGCGGTTTGTGGTCTGTGAGCAATGTAAACTGGCGACCAAACAGAAATTGGTGAAACTTCTAGATATGAAATACAATAGAAAGCGCTTCCTTTTCTATCTAACTGTAACGTATTTGGTGGTGGTCAAGCGTCTTAGATGCGAACGCGATGGGCTTTTCGGACCCATCCGGTATTATGTGCGATATAACAGCTCCTATTCCATGCGAAGATGCGTCTGTTGCCAAAATAAGGGGTAACTGGTCATCGAAATGAATTAGCAAAGNTGAATATCGACACCAGCGGTTTGTGGTCTGTGAGCAATGTAAACTGGCGACCAAACAGAAATTGGTGAAACTTCTTGACACCAAATACAATAGAAAGCGCTTCCTTTTCTATCTGACTGTAACGTATTTGGTGGTGGTCAAGCGTCTTAGATGCGAACGCGATGGGCTTTTCGGACCCATCCGGCATTCTGTGCGATATAACAGCTCCTATTCCATGCGAAGATGCGTCTGTTGCCAAAATAAGGGGTAACTGGTCATCGAAATGAATTAGCAAAGGTGCTGTACTCAATTGGTACTTAAGAGCTAGAAACGCTTTTTCTTGCTTCTCTCCCCACCGAAATTTTTCGCCTTGCCTATGTAGTTGGTTAAGCGGAGCAGCCTTATCTGCAAAATTCGATATAAATTTATTGTAATAATTAATTTTACCCAGGAATGCTTGAAGTTCCTTCAAATTTTTAGGCCGCGGAATTTCACATATAGCTGAAACCTTAGCTGGAGATGGCGTGCAACCCGCTGCATCCAACACAAATCCGACATATTCAACTCGACGCTGCATAAAAGTGCACTTGGATTTGCGGCATTTTAACCCAGATGCTTGCAGTCGCTCGAATACTGATTGCAAATTTTCCAATAACTCTTGTACTGACTTACCAGCTACTAATATATCGTCAAGATAATTAATACACATCGGAATACCTTCAATGACTTGTTCCAATAGCTTCTGAAAAAGGGTCGGAGCGCTGGCCACTCCCATCGGAAGGCGTTGATACTGGAACAAGCCCAATAGGGTATTAACAGNCCAATGGGGTATTAACAACCATTAGCTGCTTCGCTTCTTCGGTCAGACCCACTTGCAAGTATGCGTCTGAAAGGTCAATTTTGGCGAAGATTGTGCCTCCTCTTAGCTTGCGGCACAGTTCTTCAATGCGGGGTATTGGGTAGTGATCCACCTCGAGCTGTGCGTTCACAGCTTTAAAGTCACCGCATATCCGCAAACGCCCGTCTTTTTTTTGAACCACTACGATGGGTGCTGCCCATTTGCTGAACGTAATTGGTTTCCATATCCCGCAGTCCGTTAAACGCTGTGCCTCTAATTAATTAAGCCAATCACGGAGCAAGTGGCGCCGGTATCCATCTGAAACTTGACCGGTACTTCAATAGGGGTGAACCTATTTCAATCAGATATTTGTTTCCTACTTTGTTTGGCTCGGTGCTCGTAATTGAGCAACAAAGTTGATCGTTGACACACTTCGCTGAGCGTTATTGTTGTTAGTCTGCGGTTGCTTCTTCTTTTTATAATTTTTATTGTCGGTAATTGCACTTTGTGCTTTACAAACTGGTGCGATATGGCCGAAACGATTGCACTTTCGGCATTGTGCATTACGAAATTTGCATTGGCTTCTGGAGTGGTGCTTCCCGCACCCAGAGCAGGATTGAAAACAGTTACTCTTGCTTGCGCTTGGCTTAAGCTTTTTTTCAGCTTGGTGCTGTTTCAGCTGAAATACTTCGCTCTGCTAGATGACATCCGCTTTTTCATGGCCTGTGTTGTTTCATAGCTTTCGGCTATAGCTATAACATCTGCGAGTGCCGGATTAGGCTTTTGTAGTGCTGCAGTGCGTACCGGTTCATGTGGCGAATTTAAAACTAAAATGTCTCGAAGCAGGTCATCTATAAATGACGTTTTGCAAGTATTGTTACTAAACAGGAACCTACAATTCCATGCTATGCCCCGCAGTTCAGCAACCCATTCTGAATACTTTTGTTGTGGATTCATTTTCGATGACAGAAATTCGTATCTTGAGGTCAGTACGTGAACATTTTCCTTGTAGTGCATTGACAACTTTTCTATAATGCTTTCGTATGTCTGCGTTTGTATGTCTTCTGTGCCGAGAAGTTTGGATAGCAGCTCAAAACAGTCGGCTCCTACCCACGAGAGGAAAAGTGCTCGCTTCTGTTCCTGCTTCATGCCTGAAATCGCTTCGAAGTGCTGGGTTAATTGTGCGATGTACGAGTCAAATCTTTGCTTTGTATGCACATACGGTGGAAAGGCTGGCACGGATAAGCCAACTACAATCAAGCGCAGCTACTGCAGTGCTATTTAAACTTGATAATGTGGTTGTTGGTTTTGTTAATAATTCTATTTTTAGAATGTTTACCTTTTAAGTCTGCTCTTCCTTACAATATTTATTGAGATTGAGGCTGTTTTTAATAAAAACTATTGTGAAAAAGCGGCAATAATTTTGAAAAACTGGTAGAAGTGATAGCTATTTCGGAAATCACCACATTTCCTCATCAGTAGGCATGGGCAGAAACTTAGAAGGTGCTAAAAGAGCGTAAGTATCGCGTGTACGAATAGAAACGAGAGCGTAATACTAGGTTCACATATAAGTAGATTATCCTCATGTTCCAGCTTAACTCCCTAATCTGTAATTATAAAAAGGGATTAGCCATACAAAATTCGTCCCTTGCTAATCTGTAATTACAAAATAATCTCGGATTTGACCGATAACTTTTCGGTGTCCAACCTGCTTTTATCGATTATTTTTGCGAAGAAGTGGAGAAATGCCAAGTGTAAAAGTAAACAAAAATGGACGCTAGCAAGGAAAAGAGGTTTGTAAAGGTATTTTTAATAACATATTAAGTTAAAACATATTTAAATTGCTTTATATAGCAGAAAAAAAGTGATTACGGTGGCACAGAGAAGAAACATAACCTTTCGTTGAGATGAGAGAATAACAAGCACAAAAAATTTGACGGCTAATAATCTGAGATTTGCCTGTGTGAACGGGGTGATTAAACAACGAGCTTTGATTGAGATAATATTTATATGTGAACATACGTTAACGATGAGAACGCGACAGCATGCAGAATGAGTTAGACACACTACTTCATTCTCACTTTCAGCTCACGCTTATTTGTGGTAGTTCCCATCTCTGCTCATCAGGCTTCTTTCAGTGGGACTCGATCCATCGACCTCACCTAACTCAGACAGTTGCCTACGCACCGTGCTAAGTTCGCCTTATAAATTCTTGTTGCTTTTTTCCACTTTTTCAATTGTTAAGCCAACTACAATCAAGTGCTATTTAAACTTGATCTATTTTTAGAATGTTTGAATTTTAGGTGTGCTCGTCCTTAAGTTATTTGCTTTTCTTATATAATGGTCAAAGAGAACATAGTATTTTTAACAATATTTTTTTTGCGCCTTAAATACCTGCATTGGTTTCTTTTTTTATTATGATTTTCTTGTACCAATGCATTGGTAGAAGTGATAGCTATTTCGGAAATCACCACATCTCCTCATCAGACTTCTTTCAGTGGGATTCGATCCAACGACCCCAGCTGACTCAGCCAGTTGCCTACGCACCGTGCTTAGTTCGCCTTGTAAATTCTTGTTGCTTTTTCCACTTTTTCATTTCTTAAGCCAACTACAATCAAGCGCAGCTATTCCANTATAGCAGAAAAAAAGTGATTACGGTGGCACAGAGAAGAAACATAACCTTTCGTTGAGATGAGAGAATAACAAGCACAAAAAATTTGACGGCTAATAATCTGAGATTTGCCTGTGTGAACGGGGTGATTAAACAACGAGCTTTGATTGAGATAATATTTATATGTGAACATACGTTAACGATGAGAACGCGACAGCATGCAGAATGAGTTAGACACACTACTTCATTCTCACTTTCAGCTCACGCTTATTTGTGGTAGTTCCCATCTCTGCTCATCAGGCTTCTTTCAGTGGGACTCGATCCATCGACCTCACCTAACTCAGACAGTTGCCTACGCACCGTGCTAAGTTCGCCTTATAAATTCTTGTTGCTTTTTTCCACTTTTTCAATTGTTAAGCCAACTACAATCAAGTGCTATTTAAACTTGATCTATTTTTAGAATGTTTGAATTTTAGGTGTGCTCGTCCTTAAGTTATTTGCTTTTCTTATATAATGGTCAAAGAGAACATAGTATTTTTAACAATATTTTTTTTGCGCCTTAAATACCTGCATTGGTTTCTTTTTTTATTATGATTTTCTTGTACCAATGCATTGGTAGAAGTGATAGCTATTTCGGAAATCACCACATCTCCTCATCAGACTTCTTTCAGTGGGATTCGATCCAACGACCCCAGCTGACTCAGCCAGTTGCCTACGCACCGTGCTTAGTTCGCCTTGTAAATTCTTGTTGCTTTTTCCACTTTTTCATTTCTTAAGCCAACTACAATCAAGCGCAGCTATTCCAGTGCTATTTAAACTTGATCATGTGGTTGTTGATTTTGTTAATAATTCTATTTTCCGTGTAATCATGTATAAATTCTTGCCAACGATCCCAGGTAGTTGGAGATACGGTTTCGTCCCAACCTGTTCCTTCTAACCAAATATTCTGCATAACGATCTTGGCGACGATTATAACCGGTGCAAGCCAACCCAGTGGATCGAACAGTTTGGCGATGGCTGAAAGTATTGCCCTCTTTGTAATGCTGCTACTATTTTCCATTGGTTTCGCTATAAAGTAGAAGTAATCGGAATGGGCGTTCCATCTGATGCCCAAAGCCTTTACTGCACAGGTATCTTCAAACTCTAAGAAATCTTCAGTAAGTAAATGACCTTTTGGTATTCCTTGAAGTATTTTGCTAGAGTTTGAAGTCCATTTTCGTAATGGAAACCCGGCTGAATTTGGCACCTGTGATATCTCTTCTCGCAACTTCGACGCTATGTCGCCTGGCGAGAACGTCGTCAACATACATATATTTTCGCAAAATGTTATGAACCGCTGAGATGAATTTTTCAAATTCTTGACGTTTGCAAGCAATTTAATTTTAAAATTTTACACACAAACTCACACACACATTCTTATTCTTAATCTCAAACAACAATAACTCTGAACAATTCCTTTTTTTACTCTCAATTTTATATGATTTTAAAATGTTGGCAAACTTCCAGCTTAACTCCCTAATCTGTAATTATAAAAAGGGATTAGCCATACAAAATTCGTCCCTTGCTAATCTGTAATTACAAAATAATCTCGGATTTGACCGATAACTTTTCGGTGTCCAACCTGCTTTTATCGATTATTTTTGCGAAGAAGTGGAGAAATGCCAAGTGTAAAAGTAAACAAAAATGGACGCTAGCAAGGAAAAGAGGTTTGTAAAGGTATTTTTAATAACATATTAAGTTAAAACATATTTAAATTGCTTTATATAGCAGAAAAAAAGTGATTACGGTGGCACAGAGAAGAAACATAACCTTTCGTTGAGATGAGAGAATAACAAGCACAAAAAATTTGACGGCTAATAATCTGAGATTTGCCTGTGTGAACGGGGTGATTAAACAACGAGCTTTGATTGAGATAATATTTATATGTGAACATACGTTAACGATGAGAACGCGACAGCATGCAGAATGAGTTAGACACACTACTTCATTCTCACTTTCAGCTCACGCTTATTTGTGGTAGTTCCCATCTCTGCTCATCAGGCTTCTTTCAGTGGGACTCGATCCATCGACCTCACCTAACTCAGACAGTTGCCTACGCACCGTGCTAAGTTCGCCTTATAAATTCTTGTTGCTTTTTTCCACTTTTTCAATTGTTAAGCCAACTACAATCAAGTGCTATTTAAACTTGATCTATTTTTAGAATGTTTGAATTTTAGGTGTGCTCGTCCTTAAGTTATTTGCTTTTCTTATATAATGGTCAAAGAGAACATAGTATTTTTAACAATATTTTTTTTGCGCCTTAAATACCTGCATTGGTTTCTTTTTTTATTATGATTTTCTTGTACCAATGCATTGGTAGAAGTGATAGCTATTTCGGAAATCACCACATCTCCTCATCAGACTTCTTTCAGTGGGATTCGATCCAACGACCCCAGCTGACTCAGCCAGTTGCCTACGCACCGTGCTTAGTTCGCCTTGTAAATTCTTGTTGCTTTTTCCACTTTTTCATTTCTTAAGCCAACTACAATCAAGCGCAGCTATTCCAGTGCTATTTAAACTTGATCATGTGGTTGTTGATTTTGTTAATAATTCTATTTTCCGTGTAATCATGTATAAATTCTTGCCAACGATCCCAGGTAGTTGGAGATACGGTTTCGTCCCAACCTGTTCCTTCTAACCAAATATTCTGCATAACGATCTTGGCGACGATTATAACCGGTGCAAGCCAACCCAGTGGATCGAACAGTTTGGCGATGGCTGAAAGTATTGCCCTCTTTGTAATGCTGCTACTATTTTCCATTGGTTTCGCTATAAAGTAGAAGTAATCGGAATGGGCGTTCCATCTGATGCCCAAAGCCTTTACTGCACAGGTATCTTCAAACTCTAAGAAATCTTCAGTAAGTAAATGACCTTTTGGTATTCCTTGAAGTATTTTGCTAGAGTTTGAAGTCCATTTTCGTAATGGAAACCCGGCTGAATTTGGCACCTGTGATATCTCTTCTCGCAACTTCGACGCTATGTCGCCTGGCGAGAACGTCGTCAACATACATATATTTTCGCAAAATGTTATGAACCGCTGAGATGAATTTTTCAAATTCTTGACGTTTGCAAGCAATTTAATTTTAAAATTTTACACACAAACTCACACACACATTCTTATTCTTAATCTCAAACAACAATAACTCTGAACAATTCCTTTTTTTACTCTCAATTTTATATGATTTTAAAATGTTGGCAAACTTCAAAAAATAAAACAAAATCATGGCCGACGAATTGAGAGAACGGTTCTACCCATCTTACAGTTCCATAAGTAAAGTAACTCNGGGGGGGGGGGTGGGGCGGTGCTCGACCCTATTACGCTGGCATTTCAGGGTACTATTTTGTATATATATAAGGAAAATTTGAAAGTTAGGGGGGGAGGGCTCGAGCACCCCCCTGCTCCTTTCTGGCTACGCCCATGGCTGTAGGTGTGTTTTTGGTTAGTGTATTGGTGTTTTTGGTTCAGTGTGTTAGTGTATTTTGAATAAATTGTAATATAAATAAAAGAAATTGTAATAGAAATGAAAGAAATTGTAAAAGATAAGAGCACATGCCAAAAAACAGGTGATCTCAGCTGTAGGCATTTTCTGGCAATCAGCTGATAGTGTTTTTACTTATGAAACTGTACGATGGTTTTACCTTACTATATTTTTATCATGGCAGCACCTAGATAGCAACGCATGAAAACGTAAGAAATTTATATGGGTTTGGACTTCTAAGCACAAATGTCAAACGCACGCATACGGATACGCATGCTAAGGAGGTTAGATATTTTGTTTATCTTTATTTTGATTTTATTTCAAGCGAAGCAATTGTTAGAACTTGCACTTTGCTTTACTACATCGACAAATAAACAAATTATTGAGAACAATTAAAATTGCTTACCTTCTTCTCAGGTCTTCCCTCTCAAAGGCAAATCGTGAGTACCGCAAAATATAATGCTTGTAAGAATGGATGCAAGAATCTTCCTAAAGCTTCAGCTAAACACAAAATATTACGCTTTTTTAAAAGGCTATATGAAGTTACTAAAGCTGCCAGAATCTACTTTTCAAAAACTTGCGTATATCCATTGCACCCAATAAACACGAGAAGATCACTTTTAGATACATACAAGCTTAGATTTTGAAATAATCCCCTTACACAAAGAAAGTGTTTACAGCGGAATAATGTTAGCACTTACAAATAAAAGGGGTATTCACACCGAGCTTGATACTTCTTTTTTATTATTATTTTATTAAAAGCATAACGCATATTGCTTCCTTCAATAGTGTCATAATCCAAAATAATACAAAACCGAGTTAGGTATTAAGTTCCGAGCAACAACTCGCAGTTTACCAAAATTACCGAACGTTTTTATTTGTTGNGGGGGGGGGGGGGGGGGGGGGGGGGGGGGGGGGGGGGGGGGGGGGGGGGGGGGGGGGGGGGGGGGGGGGGGGGGGGGGGGGGGGGGGGGGGGGGGGGGGGGGGGGGGGGGGGGGGGGGGGGGGGGGGGGGGGGGGGGGGGGGGGGGGGGGGGGGGGGGGGGGGGGGGGGGGGGGGGGGGGGGGGGGGAGGGCGTTTCCACGTCATGACATCTTATTGCGGACCTCGCGCAGGGATAATGGGCCCGCTTTTAGCACAAAGCACCATCTTCGGATACGTGCTCTCTGGCGCCTGTTAGGCATAATTTTCCTTTTCCATATTTCATTGAAATTTTCTTCGTACATACCATACTTGTACATATTTACATACTGTGAAGTCATTAATAAAGAAAAAGTGTAAGTGAAATTTTAAGTCACGTTTATTTTTATTAATTTTTCTTTTTTGGTCGAAATCTAGATACCACCAACGGAGACCAGTAGCAGAGTCTGGGCAATAATTAGTTAAAGAAATGTATGAAACTAAGTAGATCAGCTGAACATGGTGGTTGGGCGTGCTGAATATATTGCGCATCGCAAGGGGGCCGGCATGTTTAGGCCAACGGCTTAAATTTCCTTAAACCATTTCAACTACTTTGTTAACTAACTTTCGTTAAATAAGCAGTTCGACAGGCAACCATAACAAAAACCAAGAACGATTTACTTTTTTTTTGCGAGTATCCGAAAAAAGGACGTGATCCAGCCACCAAGTTCCAGCACATAATAATTAAAGGTATCTGTAAGAGATATATGCATTAAGTACATATATACACATATATATATTTATATACGGATTTTGACAAGAAAATAAATTGAGTTGTGTATACTAATACCACGTTTGTTTCTTCCCTTTCATTAAATCTTTCATCGGTGCGAACGTGCAACCAAATATTGCCCCAACCATTGCGCCGATGACTACAGAACAACGACTTCACCCCATTGAACTCCAAAACTTGCTGGAAAGGTAATTTTACGTTCATTTTAAATAAAGCATAATGTAGAATTTTTCTGATTTATAGTTAAAAAAAATGTTAAATCAAAGAAATTGGTGTATTTTCGACATTTTCTGATCGAAAGAGCTCAACCCAGAACCCTTAAAAGTCACCTGAAGTCTTTTTAGTCAATTCCCTATTTATTTATATCTCCAACCTCACATTAGCTCTGATCCAATACTTTTCGTGTAAAATCCTGTAAAAATGTCAAACTGCAAAACTACTCTCTGAAGTAAGAGTAAAAAGTGAGTAACAACGAAAAGTACGGGGACAACAAAAGAGTAGGTGTTCTGATGTTTCCAAATATTCTTTGGCGGTAATGAATAAGTGAAAATCAAAATGAAAGCACAAAAAATACGTTACTTCCAAATTATAAAATAAATATAAATTTTAACAATTTCAGCAAGACACCGAAAATACAGCTTTCGCATGGGCGTTTGTTTGGTCTTTCAACTGTCAAAATTTTACTTTGCATTTGGCCCAGCAAAATTCAATTTATTCGTACACCCTAGAAAATTTGTCCACCCCGTCTCACCCCGGAGAAAAAAGTTACCGATTGGCACACACTCTGATGGAAAATGAGTGTGTATTGTGCCATTTCGGCACTTTCGGAAGCAGCCGACACCTTAAACACAATCGATTGATTTTCGGCACAATTTATTTATTTTTTTTCTAGTAGTACAGGGTAAGACTTAGGTCTTTGAGGGCCAGTTTTTCAGTGCCAGTTTAAACTTAGTTTAAGTAAACTGAGTTTAAATTGAACAGCTGGCAGACATTTGATTGGTTGATCTCAGTTTAAACCAGCCAGATCGGGCGTTTAAACTGAGTTTAAACCACGGCCGTGCACTGAAAAACTGGCCCTTAAAGTACTTCATCCATTATATACTGTACGTGGAAAGTAAAATAGCAATGACAATGACAATATTTACTTAAACCTAAATTAAATTAAATTACAAATTATCCTTAATAATTAGATAAGTGTAAGGAAAGAGGAAATGGCTCTAGGAATTATTCCCCCGTGCCTAAAATCACCCGGACAAAATCCTCCAGAAAAAATCCCCCGTATAAAAATCTCCCCGAACAAAAATCCTCTGGATAAAATCCCCCCAAACAATATTCCCCCGGACAAAATCACCCGCAGAATAGCCCACAATAGGGGCTCTTGCTATCCGCTTGATTTTTTTTGCAGCAATATTTTATTGAAATAAAGTTTTGAAAGCTCTGAGGAAGTGAAGTGAATTATAGCGAAATTAGCAAAAGTTTTGATTGCCCTTTCAAAACCATTTATGCAGCCCTGTACTGTGTATGTATGCCCATATTTATCAATAATTCGCTTCTGTTTTGGGTCATCTCTGCTTCCCGCTTTAAGCGAATTTAAAGATCATATGTATTTATGCATACAAGTACCTATGTACTTGTACATACATATGTACATATATGTATATATAGATTCTAAGTACATACGCTANGAACTAGTTGCATACGACAGTAAATGCAATAGTGCTTGATTTTTTTTGCAGCAATATTTTATTGAAGTAAAGTTTTGAAAGCTCTGAGGAAGTGAAGTGAATTATAGCGAAATTAGCAAAAGTTTTGATTGCCCTTTCAAAACCATTTATGCAGCCCTCTACTGTGTATGTATGCCCATATTTACCAATAATTCGCTTCTGTTTTGGGTCATCTCTGCTTCCCGCTTTAAGCGAAGTTAAAGAACAAGTACCTATGTACCTGTACATACATATGTACATATATTTATACATAGATTCTAAGTACATATACTTGGACTCACTTTTTGCTACTGCTTGAGCGAAGATTAAAAGAAGTAATAAAATAGTCAAAATTAACCGTTTAGGTACCATAGGCTAGAGATTTTTTTTGGAGATGGGGTTCTTTTGTCCGAGAGATTTCTGTTGCGGGGGATTATAACCCTCACTAAGTACAATTCTCCTTTCTCTGATGACGGAAAAGAGGAGCGTAAGTATTTTTGCGCAGAACTTCTTTCTGCGTAGGCGGCCATCGACCGCAATTAGGAATTATAACCCTCACTAAGTAGAATTCTCCTTTCCGTGTTGTCGGGCGGGGGACTTTTTGCGCAAAACTTCTTTCTGCCTAGGCGGCCTTCGGCCGCGCTTAGTGATTATAACCCTCACTAAGTAGAATTAGCCTTTCTATGTTGCCGGTCGGGTGGTTTTGTCCGGTCGGGTGGGTCTGTAACGGTGAAAATAGCCATATCTGTTCAAATGTACAACTCGTGTGATCCCTGCTATATCTTATAAATAAGCTTTTCTCTATTAAAGAATCCAAAGTTAAGAATAATTGGAGTAAGTTGTTGCTATGTTTAGGTAACACAGACGAACACTGCAATTATACACTGCATTTAATGACAAAAATAGGGTAAATAGGAATTTTTATTGCTTTTATTAATACATATTATTATATTGTTATCTATTTTACAGATAAAATATATGGAGGAAAAGGAGAACGCAAAAGCTGTCAATGCGTTTATTGTAGCATACCTTCTGCGTTTCACGCTTTGTTGTCAAAGTTTGAACTGTCAAGCAAAGCGAGGAAAGTTGTATGTGAATGGCCCTTTATGGACGCTCACAATTATCTGTCAAAACTTGCCGTTCACATACGAATGCTTTGCGTACTTACACAGTTGAGTGTGAGCTCGAAAAAAGGCATATTATGCATTTTAAATTAGTTTTTATTCTATAATTCTGAAAGATATTTTAATTCTGTATCTTTCTTGTCTCAACTATAGCAAAAAGTTGAGTAATAACGAAGATGTTGGTCAAAATACTTATTGAACGCAAACGTCAAAGCTGTGAAGCTGTGTTTTTTGTGATCTGCTTAAACTTTGTGTTTTATAAAGCTGTTTACGCTTAATAAAGTAGAAAAATTAAAAAAAAGTGTTAATAAACGTCTGGTGCACAATTTAAAGATAAGTAAAATATCAAAATTTCCTGTAAATTTGATTAATTTAACTTGTTATTCTTAATTGCATGTGCCGAGTTTTTTGTTTCATATAATATATTGTTGTTGTACAATTGTTTTTGTTTGTGCTCATTGATTTTGCTCTTTTTGTTTTTTTGTCATTTCTGCTGTTTCATCTTTGTCACAGCTGTTTGCGTTGTGTTTATTAGGTGTCAAATATACAGTGTATTTAAAACTGTTCGCTACATAGCTTTCCAACTGATATTTACCAGCTGATTGGTTCTCTGTTTGATACATCGTTTTCAAAACTGCTTTGCTTTTTTGCTTCTAAAACCTAAAAATTAAATATAATTTTAAACATGTCGTGTATTTACACCAATTGCCACGTTAAAAGCGACTTCTATGTGCCATGCTGGCTCTGCGATGTGATTGCCCATATAAAATATGCTGGGTTGAGCGGTAGGGTGTTAGACGCTATTAACGAGGGAAAGGGTCTTAGCTGGTCTTGTCAAAAATGTAGATCAACCCAAGTTGATTTATTTAAATTCTTTAGGCAGTCCAGAAATGGTTTTTCTGAGAT
>NW_016160919.1:0-152 GCF_001687245.7 Rhagoletis zephyria | reverse complement strand
GCTGGTCTTGTCAAAAATGTAGATCAACCCAAGTTGATTTATTTAAATTCTTTAGGCAGTCCAGAAATGGTTTTTCTGAGATTGGGAAGGATCTGTTGGTGCATGTTGAGAAATTTAAGCATTACGAAAAAATGTTTAGGTCTTTCACATGT
>NW_016160918.1:57207-57607 GCF_001687245.7 Rhagoletis zephyria | reverse complement strand
GCGCTTATTTGTTGTGTTGGACCTAATAGATAAGTTTTTACTAAGCTTCCGCAAATTTTCATAGAAAATAAATAAAAACTTACATTTTAAACAAAAATTTGCTGGTGGGCTTTAGGAGGAAAAACTCAAAAATTGACAATCATTTCGCGCTCTTTTTGTCATCCGAAATACCTACATTTTAAGCGGGGAAAATCCTCCACTTTCGAGACCAATTTAGAATAGGAGGAATGGAGGATGAGAAAAATTTCCCCGAGGTTTTGTATTCAGAATACGGGAAAAGGGAGAAGAGAAAAATTACCCCGGTAGTTTTTGTTCGTAATCGAGCTGATAAACAAGCGATTTTTAAGCAAAAAACAAAACCGATTTCAATTCTCATATAAAAATTTAAGATTATAGTTAA
>NW_016160918.1:36478-44969 GCF_001687245.7 Rhagoletis zephyria | reverse complement strand
TTTGCGTTTTTCTTCCGCCGTTCTGCAAAAGCGGATCCATTTTGTGCAAAGATTAGTTTCAAAAATATTTATAACTCCGCCAACCACTTTGCTGAGGCTGCATTGAGCAAGAGAAACGTCGTATTCTTTCTGCAAAGAAGCGCAAAGTTGCGTCCAGTTTTATCAGCGGAGAAACAGCAAATGGCTTTTTTGCTGGCAGGGTATGCGCTGTTAGTACATCCAGCAAGTACCGAAAAGCTGCTTTGTTTACCCTATGATATTTCTGAAATCTTTAAAAACACAAATATTAATGGAAATAAGTATACTAATTTCTTTTTCTAATTACAAAGCTTGGGGCAACTCAAGCGGGTTTGTTGCATCGCGTAACTGCCTTCTTTGTGTCACATTCTGCTCCACATCTTCGTGGAAGGCTATGGTGTACATTTTATCTATAGTTTAATAAGAAAAATGTAATTTAATAATAGAAATTAACAAATTGGTTTTATAACATTGTTTACGTTTCAACTGTCAAAAGAGAATTTCTTCAAAGAAACACAGCCAACTTCACATTTTGGAACCTCTATTCTCATATTTTGATTTTCCCCGATAGTTTAGAATTGGAGGATTTTATTCTCGAGCACAACAGGCTCCGGGAGGAATGAACTGGCCGGGAGTATTTCGAATTCGGCTGTATATAAATGCTTAGACATTGATAATACATAAATACCTGAATTTCATACCATAAGCATTAATAGGTGGCATACACTGTGCGTCTGACTTGCGAGTCGGTTTAGATGTATTTGTGAAAATAAATATGTGTAAAACTATGTTCACATATCAATATTACCTCAATCAGAGCTCGTTTTTTAATCACCCCGCTTACACAGGCAAATCTCTAGATTATTAGCCGTCAAATTTGTTGTGCTTGTTATTCTCACATCTCAAGGAAAAGTTATGTTTCTTCTCTGTGATCACGTTTTTCTGCTATATTAAGCAATATAGATATATTTTAACTTAACATTTTATTAAAAAATACCTTTAAAACTTTCCTTTCCTTGCTAGCGTCCATTTTTGTTTACTTTTACATTTGCCATTTCTCCTCTTCTTCGCAAAAACAATCGATAAAACTAGAATGGACACCGAAAAGTTATCGGTTAAATCTGAGATTATTTTATAATTACAGATTAACAAGGGCGGAATTTTATATGGCTATTCTCTTTTTCTAATTACACATTAGGAAGTTAAGCTCGAAAATGAGGATAAGCTACTTATATGTGAACCTAGTATTAATTACATCGACATGACTCTGAATGATTCAACTGTGTGTAGTCGAAGCTGAGTCAACACGTACACAAATAACTCGCGATTCAGACGCACCGTGTATGCCGCCTACAAGGTTTGAGAACGATTGGAAAACTATTCGAACACCCCTATTGCGAGTGTCGATTGGCAGTAGACAATCGACTATTAAGNGACTCGCGATTCAGACGCACCGTGTATGCCGCCTACAAGGTTTGAGAACGATTGGAAAACTATTGGAACACCCCTATTGCGAGTGTCGATTGGCAGTAGACAATCGACTATTAAGCGATTATCGATTATCGATGCTATTATGAGTGTCGACTAGTGGCTCAATAAGCGACTGTGAATAGTTTTTAATCGCTCGTTTTTCTATTGCTATTTCTGCGTCGCTGCCCTGCAAGAAAGATACTGGTCAAATGATTAGTAAAATGACCTGGAGCCATGACTGAAACTTTCCGTATTTTTCCCATCACATTCTTAAGGGCATCGGTAGATTTTGTGACCGTTTCTTTCTTTATGTTCCCGTACGTGTGACTTTACATCTCGCTCTCCCTCATGTCTTGTGCGCTTAGCTAAATGTATAGCTACTCTGATTTTTACTAGTCAAATGACCAAATTTTGTCTTAAGGAATTTACTGGTATTATGACCGTCATTTTATGGGCATAATGACCGTCGTTTTACAGGCATAATGACCGTCATTTTACGGGCTCAAGACCGCCATTTTGCGGTTATAACGACCGTGATTTTACGGGCATAGTTACCGCCATTTTACGGGCACAATGACCATCATTTTACGGGCACAATGACCATCATTTTACGGTTGAAATGATCGCCTTTATACGGTTATAACGACCGTCATTTTTCAGGCTTATTGATCGTCATTTTACAGGCTTTATGACCGTCATTTTACGGTTATAAGGACCGCATTTCACCACCATTTCTACTCCCATGTGACTGTTTGTTATAGTCTTAATAAAACACATTTAGAATTTTTAATTGTACTTCTTTCTTTTGTTACATTTATTTGAAATGCTAAACACCCTTGACAAAAAAAAAATCTCAAAAAGCAACGGTAAATTTTAGAGACTTCAAACTTGCACATAATTGTACTAAAATTTAATGGGCTACAAAACTGCATACCCGAAATTTTTCTAAGAAATGGAATTGAAAAGTTGAAAATTTTGATGACAATTCTTTCGTATTTCTTCAATTTTCCCCGAGTCCTATACGAAATTAAAGAAACTGATTCTGCTGGTTTTTTCTGTTGGGTATTCATATTTTTGAAACTGACTATTTATATATTATTTCCAATGTTATTTCCAATTCTTTGCGCAGTAGACAAATATTGGGCTGAAGCAAGGGATATCACCTCACTTTCTTGGGCAGTTCAATTGTGTGACTCGGCGAAATCAATAACACTATTCACTTTGAAAAAAAGGCATATGTTGTGTAATGCACAACACACATTAACGATTTTTGCTGCCTTTTCTGGGGCGTAATGTAACTCTCTTGCTCCAAGAAGGCATCTTCACCGATTTTTTAGCACTCCATTCGTACGTTCTATAACGTTTCTGCATTGCGAGTGAACTTCGTTGAATTTCATTGCAACAGATCCTTCCTGTGGATTTCTATGCGGAGTTAAAAGCCACGGCTCTAGAGGATATCCAGCGTCTCCTATTAAAAAACAATTTTAAATAATTTTTACTTTTTAATATCGTTCAAATACTATACCAAGCAGAAAATAATTGCCCACGTCTTTTAGATATTCTTGTCCAAGGTGAGTTCGTAGCTCGCTGGTATTCCACACAAAGGAATTGTGACAAGCACCGGGGTGGGATGCGTCTATGATCACACACCTGAAAAATATTTTTTATTAGAAGTAAAAAATTATAAAACGTCGATCACTTGCCAGCATGATATTTAAGCTGTAGTTTCCCTTTCGGTTATAATATAAGTGTTTATTCTGGGAGGGAGCTATAATGCGGACGTGTGTCCCATCTATGCATCCCATATCACTTGGAATGTCATGCTTTCAGTAAAGTGCCAATGAAATTTTGCGTTTTTCTTCCGCCGTTCTGCAAAAGCGGATCCATTTTGTGCAAAGATTAGTTTCAAAAATATTTATAACTCCGCCAACCACTTTGCTGAGGCTGCATTGAGCAAGAGAAACGTCGTATTCTTTCTGCAAAGAAGCGCAAAGTTGCGTCCAGTTTTATCAGCGGAGAAATAGCAAATGGCTTTTTTGCTGGCAGGGTATGCGCTGTTAGTACATCCAGCAAGTACCGAAAAGCTGCTTTGTTTACCCTATGATATTTCTGAAATCTTTAAAAACACAAATATTAATGGAAATAAGTATACTAATTTCTTTTTCTAATTACAAAGCTTGGGGCAACTCAAGCGGGTTTGTTGCATCGCGTAAGTGCCTTCTTTGTGTCACATTCTGCTCCACATCTTCGTCCATCTCTTCTGCTACCAAATGGAAGGCTATGGTGTACATTTTATCTATAGTTTAATAAGAAAAATGTAATTTAATAATAGAAATTAACAAATTGGTTTTATTACATTGTTTACGTTTCAACTGTCAAAAGAGAATTTCGGGAGAGACTCCGGGAGGAATGAACTGGCCGGGAGTATTTCGAATTCGGCTGTATATAAATGCTTAGACATTGATTATACATAAATACATGAATTTCATACCATAAGCATTAATAGGTGGCATATACAGTGCGTCTGACTTGCGAGTCGGTTTGGATGTATTTGTGAAAATAAATATGTGTAAAACTATGTTCACATATCAATATCACCTCAATCAAAGCTCGTTTTTTAATCACCCCGTTTACACAGGCAAACAGCCGGAGAAATTTCGATTTAGCCGGCAGCCGATTTGTTAGCTGCTTTGCAGAAAAAAATTAGCCGTTTTAGCCGATTTTGCTATTTGCCTTGTTTTCTTACATTTTAAGTATGTATATATGTTTCTATTTTTGACTAAGCGACCCAAAATCTGTTAGAAATGGCTACTAGCCTTATCGTGGAGAAAATTTTCATGTCAGGCAGGGTTGTATGAAATTCGGCCGATTTCGCTTATTTTTATTTTAAACGAAGGGATTTTCTTCATAAAATGTTTGTTACAAATGTCTTAATTTTATGTGTGAAGTTTTATTCGTAAACTTAGAAAATAATACATTGTTTCACTGTTAAGACACTTAAGATGCGCTTGTGTTTGGATATAGTGCCAACAAACAGAATAAATAGTACATGTAGATATTCACCCTTATCGAGAAGTTCACCCGGAAAAAATTTCGCCGAAACTTTTTTTATTCGGGTAAAATTATTCCGCCTATCCACAATTTCGGCCGAACAAAATTTCACTTCGAATCAGCTGATACTCTATGGTGAATTAATTGTGACGAAATTATTTACTTGCTACTGTGTTAATTTTGTAAGCAAGCATAAAATTCTTTAAAATAAAGTAAAAATAGAGCCCAAAAAAATATTTAGCAACATGTTTAGCATTGCACTTAGGTTACTATTGAGCGAGCGTGAGGAGAATTTGAACGGGAGAGCGCTCAGGAGGCAATTAAGGGACAATTCCAACCCTTTGGAGTTAAGTGATTCAATGTTAGAAAAAAAAGTTTCCTTGGAATTTTTCAATTAAATTTCTTATATTTCAGTTTTCGGTAATATTACAGGCTAAATAAGCCCGCATTTAAGTATTTGCTGGATATTCTTACTAACTCCTTGCCGCCATTGAAGCAGAAATTTGGAATTCCACCTATTGTTAAATTGTGCGCATGTTTGCGCTTTTTTGCAGAGGGAGGACATCAGAAAGGCGTTGGAAAGGACCATGAAGTGGGTTTAACTCAGACTTCCTTTAGCGAGGTACTGTCAGAAGTGCTAAGTATTTTGCAGCTATTGCTTTATCCACAATGGATAAGTTGGCCCACTTTAGAAGAGCAACGCCAAATTGCACACGATTTTTATACAAAATTTGCAATACCAGGAGTTATAGGATGTGTGGATGGAACTCACGTCAACATAATATCCCCTTCAAAAAACCTTCATCAATTTTACAATAGAAAAGGCAATTGCAGTTTGAATGTTATGCTCGTAAGTGTGTTTCCATGAATCCCCATAATTTAAGTTAAAATAAAAATAATGGTTTACATAAATGTTTTTTTTTTTCAGGTATGTGACAGCCATCTGAGAATTCGCTTTATTGATGCTACACACCCTGGTGTATGTCACGATGCCTTTATATGGAACATAAGCAGTTTAAGATTTGAAATGGAACAAAACTATTTGCAAACCCACAACAAAGTTTGGCTACTAGGTAATAGCTTAAAACCAACGAAAAATCAATTTACAATTTCAAACTTTTCAGGAGATGCTGGGTACCCCCTAGAGCCTTGGCTACTTACTCCGTACAGAACACCTGAAAGTGGTTCAGCTCAGGCCAAATTTAATGAAGTACACACACGCTGTCGAAATATAATCGAAAGAAGAAATGGTGTTCTTAAAAACCGATGGAGGTGCCTGTTAAGTGCTAGTGAGAGTTGTACTATGCTCCTATAAAGGCAGTAAAATAGTAAACGTTTGCGCAGCTTTGCATAATATTTGCATTCACTACAAAAGTGATGTAAATTTTTCTAACCCATCTGTTGATGAAGATTTCAGTGAAATCTCCACAGAAGACAATCAACCAGTAGTCGAAGGAAGTAGTACCTTCCCCCTTTGAGCAAAGAATACAAATTTAAATTCTTTATTTAGCTTTATTTAAAAATATTTTCAAGATAATTTCCTATCTTATTTACATATAAGATAGTCATGTGAAAAAGATAGGGACACGATATTCTGACTAGTTTTGACTATTTGTCTTTTGCTTGTTTAATGTTAAATTTGTTTTTTTTTATAAGAATACAGCTCGTTATCTAGCAACAACTATATAAGTCCAAATTTCGAACTCGTAGAAAAATTCAGCAAAATTTTACAACAAACTTTTTATTCAGAATTTCAAGAAGAGTTCTAAGTATGCAGTTTTATAGCCCATTAAATTCTAGCATAATAAAGTGCAAGTTTAAAGTTGGTGAAAAATCTCGTTAAGTTTTGATAAAAAATTTTTTCTGACGGTGTCACGCATTTTCTTCCATACAAAAAAAAAAATTGTCGAACATTGTATGAAAGAAAATGTGTGACACCGTCAGAAAAAATTTTTTTTCAAAAAGCAACGGGATTTTTCACCAACTTTAAATTTGCACTTTATTTAATGGGCTATAAAACTGCATACTTAGAACTCTTCTTGAAATTCTGAACAAAAAGTTTGTTGTAAAATTTTGCTGAATTTTTCTACGAGTTCGAAATTTGGACTTATATAGTTGTTGCTAGATAACGAGTTGTATTCTTATAAAAAAAAAACATATTTAACATTAAACAAGCAAACGAAAAATAGTCAGAATATCGTGTCCCTCCTCTTTTTCACATGACTGTATGTATATAAAACACAAACATAAACATTTCATTACAGTAAGTTTCATAAATTGGCCTTTAATTCCACAAAGCTCTTTATATAAATAAAAATATGAAAAAACGAGATCTTTAAAAAAATTAAAAAATAATGCTCGGTTTCACCAATCAGTTTTATAATTTATCATACTCTTAAAATTTAAAATTACATATTTTCCGGAAAAATTGTGTAATTTGAAATTTTAACAGGCTGATAAGTTTGAAATTGCACCAATCAACCGGGCATAAGTCTTATAAAAATTAGGCTCTTAATTTTTGGATTTGCCTTTTCTTAGAATTTCTAATTTTAGTTCCTTTAACTCTAACGTCTTTGTATTATTTTCAATGAGGCTCTCAATTTCTATTCTTCGCATCTTTTCCATCTCAGAATTATGACGTTTAATTTCATTTAGTTTTTTTTTCCTTCTGATCGCATATACATTGTAGTGTACGATATATCTTCTTACCATAGTATTGCATTTCCTTATTGTGTGACTCAAGGCACATTAAACAGGTAGTATCAGTAGAGCAAAAACAACATTTGCGTGTATTTTGTTGTTGCTTCTGGTATCGAAAGTGTCAAAAACTGTTCTGAATTTTTTCTTCTAAATCAAAGCGTGCCATGTGAAATACAAAAAATTATAAAAAATAAAAAATTTAAATTGGAAAAAATAAAAATTGATGCAACTTTCTTTCCTAGTAAATTTGTTTGCTNACACTGCACAATGATTTCCGACAAAACTTCTGCGTCCGAATTAACCTTAACTCTTTTTGTAGGCAGTCCATAGCATTGCGAGCTTTCAATACCATCAACCGATTCCTTCATCCCCAGGAGTTGGAATATTGCCTCTTCTGCACTAGAAAATTTTTGCGTTTTGTTAGGTCCGCCTCCTGTCCCCCTTTCGTACATTTTATCTTGTGAAGCCTTCTTCCGTACATAGCGTTTCTGGTCAGTCCACACCTAGTTAATAAATACTTTGGTATAATAAACAACTATAGCTATAGGCAAGTTTACCTTTTTCCACTCAAATTCACTCTTAACAGGTGTGCCAACGCTATTTAAAGACAATGTTAGCTGTCTCCAGAACTCGGCCACTTTGTCGCGATTTTCTTTTGCAAAACCTCTTGAAATGTCGGGTTTTTGAAGCATTTTGTCTAGCAGCATTTCAGACTGGGCTCTATTTATTGATTTACTCCTACAAATAAGGGTAAAGTTAAATAAAATAACATCTATTTTTTAAAACTAAAAAAGGTAATTCTCTAGGGTGCGGTAACAACCCCTAAAAAAGGTGCGGAAAAGTCGGGAGGGGTATCAAACGACGCGTTTCGGCCCCCCTATTAACAATCCGGAGGGGGGGAGATAATATTATTAACCATTTAAAAGTTATGAACAAAAAACTTTTGTTAAATTTCGTTGTTTTCGATGGGCAATTACACCGACAAAGATTCACTAAATCACCTGTTCACACTTTTTAAACACTATTAAAATATATAATTTAACTTATTTATTAAAGAAACACATAGTTTTATCAACCTAAGATAGATTATTTTGTTATTAAAAAGAAGTTGACAATCTTTGCCAGCTGAAACGCGAGATTCCAAAATAGCTATTGTGCTGCCACTGTATTAGTATTTCGTAATAATTCACTTTTCCTTATGAGATGTGTGCACTGTTCAATGCTTTTCGGTATCTTCTTTCGTTTAATATAT
>NW_016160918.1:36276-36468 GCF_001687245.7 Rhagoletis zephyria | reverse complement strand
AACTTTTCCGCCCCTTTTTTAGGGGTTGTTACCCCCCCCTAGATAATTACCCTTAATTTTTTATTTACATAAAAAATAATAATTTTAATACAAAAATGTTATCCTTTTATTATCTTTTATTATGTTTTAGTTCGGAATAATTTTTAAAAATTTAATTTGTGATTTTTTTAATTTATTTTTGTTTTTCTAATT
>NW_016160918.1:30793-36251 GCF_001687245.7 Rhagoletis zephyria | reverse complement strand
CCCCCCCCCTAGAGAATTACCCTAAAAAATACTTACATTTTCTGTCTGCCTTGTTCGCCTGCAAAACAAATGTGAATAATTTTGCGCGTTCCACTTGTTCATTTCACCCGAAAAAAGAGTTGCCAATAAGGCGAGCAAAAAAGTTGAAAATTTTCGGGAGAAAATAAAAGTCCCGATAAGGGTGATTGTCTTCCCAGATAGCGCATATTCAATTCTGCCTAAATTACAAAACATCATTTTTGCCCACTCCCAAAAGTTTAAGGTAAGGGAAAAATTGATATTTTCAAGCACTATGTACATTTCTATGTAAAGCAAAACTCTCTGGGAATCCTACGAGACATCCGCCGGTCATATGAACGGTCATATAAATGGGAGATCTGCAGTCTTTTGGCATCATATTTTACATCAGTATTGAAGGGATTTCTGAAAAATCTCACCAGTTCTTTTGTGTAACTGTGATTTTGCATGCCTTGTCAACATATGGCCTCGGTTGATGTTAACTTAAGGTCGTTGTTTTAGTGCCTTAAAATTAAAGGGAAATTTTTATAGCGTTTTTTATGTGTATTGGTTTCTATTTGAGTGTATTGAGAATCGGTCAGTCTGAAAAGGCCTTGTAGGGAAGATAATAGGTTTGTTCGTCGAAAATCCAGCGAGAATTATCACTCAAAATATCAGATAGTAAGGAAAATTCTCTCTCACGTAGAGAAACTTGCAATTTTCTGTACGAACGCAAATTTGCAAGTTTTTCTGCCAGCTAGTGTCCACGGTTGCATTTCAAACAAAAGAAATTTGTATCGAATTTTTAAAATTCTTTCAGAGGGGCAAAAAACAGGATCTACGTGTATATATCTTGTCAGTCCGACTTTCTTCAACATACGCGTCAATTTCTTTGTCGGGTTTACTTTATCGACTCTGGCTGAGATTGCATTTCGATTGAGAATACAGTTTTTTTTGCCGAGTACCTTTCAAAGCATTGGAATTAACTAAATTAATTAAGTAAACAAGTATTAACTTACATTTTTCATTTTAAAATCGCTCCAGTTTGTAAATTTTTAAATTTAACGAACTTGTTTATTCAAATTATCGTCGACAAAAAATACAACCATGTGCCACAATCATATGTTTTTCCTAATTGCAAAGTCTTGCTGTCAAAATTTTTCCCGGCTAGAATTTGTAACTTCTCTCCAAGAAACAGTATTTTTACTCGTGATTTATTTAAATAAAACATGTGAAATTTAGTTGAAACATTTTAGCCGGTTTTATTTGCCAATTTAGCCGGTTCGTCCAAAAAGTTCTGGCAACACTGGTCTCGGGCAAAACCAAGATGGGAAGCCATTTCAGTGGAACTCAACAGCTTGGGGCCACCAATGCGTTCGTAGGAAAAGTGGTTAAAGGTAAAATAAATTATGATACGAGCTGTAATTAATAAAATAATGTGGCATAGTTTGATGTAGATTTGGACAGATTTAAAAATTTAAACAAAAAAGAAAATATCTGAATATAGAGAATTTCGAGCAACTGGCGGGGGGCCCAAACAATCTCCATACACTTACACCGCTGGAGGAAGCTGTGGTGAATTTTTTACAATACGATGTTTGTGTCAATCCTCCAGGTGAAGAGGTCGGAATCAGTATTTCACGAGATCAATCGGCGGAAATCACTTATGACCAGGAAATCTTAGCTAGTGATACAATACAGATAGCTTTGTAAGATTCTGTAACGTGCGGAACCCAGGAGTCCGAAATTCTGGAACCACAGCGCATTTCAAGGTAAAGAAGAACGAACTGTGCTCGAAATAATAAAAGATTGGCGTTGCTTGAAAAACAAGTAGAAATTCCATCAAAACACTTTGAAATGATGGAAGCGAACTCGAATGAAATGAAAGATAGCTTTAGGTATATCGAGAGACAAGTAAAAAAAAATCAAATCAGCTGCTCTACTGATACTACCTGTTCAATGTACCTTGGTGTGACTTCATCTCTAATAAAGTTTCGCCTACTTTACCACACAATTCTTGTTGTGTTTCCAGCTCTTGTACAACCAACTCGGTACTTGTTAGTTTTTTTTTGATTTAATTGTACTATTAGTATTTTGGCTACTTTGCAGAACTCCCTGCTTGCTGCTATCCTTTGGTGAACACTCGCTTTGGCACTGAGGAACAGGAGGTTCGCTATCCTGGATGCTTGTAGGAAAATCGGTGCTACAGCCAGGAGCTTCTTCGCACTGCACAATGATTTCCGACAAAACTTCTGCGTCCGAATTAACCTTAACTCTTTTTGAAGGCAGTCCATAGCATTGCGAGCTTTCAATACCATCAACCGATTCCTTCATCCCCAGGAGTTGGAATATTGCCTCTTCTGCACTAGAAAATTTTTGCGTTTTGTTAGGTCCGCCTCCTGTCCCCCTTTCGTACATTTTATCTTGTGAAGCCTTCTTCCGTACATAGCGTTTCTGGTCAGTCCACACCTAGTTAATAAATACTTTGGTATAATAAACAACTATAGCTATAGGCAAGTTTACCTTTTTCCACTCAAATTCACTCTTAACAGGTGTGCCAACGCTATTTAAAGACAATGTTAGCTGTCTCCAGAACTCGGCCACTTTGTCGCGATTTTCTTTTGCAAAACCTCTTGAAATGTCGGGTTTTTGAAGCATTTTGTCTAGCAGCATTTCAGACTGGGCTCTATTTATTGATTTACTCCTACAAATAAGGGTAAAGTTAAATAAAATAACATCTACAAGAAAGTCATACAGACTTAAAAAAAAACTGAACTTAGGAAAAGAAAAACTTAACTTACAAAACAAAAAACTTAACTTAAAAAAGGAAATGCTAAAACTTCTTAAATATGTTGTAAATAAAAGCAAAAATAGGGTAGAGAAACTGAAATTACAAGTGCAGCTGTTGGAGTTTCAAAAAGAAAATCTGAACTCAATAATATAAGGATAAATTTAAATTATTTACTTTAAGCTTGAAGTCAACCTGGACCTGAATTATGTGATTTTGAATTAAACCAAAATCTTGACTTAAGCTTTATAGATGAATACAAGTTTTTTTAAGTTATAACTTTTAATTTTATTTAAAACATTCAGTGATAAAAAATGAATAGAACCGAAACTGAAATGAATAGTACAAATAATAAACAAGACTTAAGACTGAAGTTGCATTTGTTATAAAATGGTATTTCTTATTTCTACGACTTCGTCATTTATATGCCCAGTTTCAACAGCTATGCTATCCTGAACTCCATAATGGTTTTCTTGGTCTCTATTATTGTTGATTTCTTCATCCGAAAATTCAGCATCATAAAAAATATATTATGCAGAGCTGCGTGAGAAGAGGGACGGAAGCTCCGCTTCTATTGTGAAAGATATACAACATTTGTTGTGAATATAGCTCCGGTTACGCCATTCATACTGTTTTTTCGCAGAACCAACATTAAAATTTACGAAAAACTGTATAATTTATTAACTAGTGCTCGGAAATTTGAAATTATTATTTTAAATTAAAGTTTATTTATTTCACTACACGTGTATGTTAAAGTTTTTGAAATCGGGTCACGCATTTGGACACAACTACCCTACATCATTGTACAAATAACTAAACCGTACCGTATTTCTTAAACTTGTTGCGTTCCAGATGCTTGCCGATTTGCAGGTTTTTATAGGAAGCTGTTCCAGGTGGCCTCCTTCCATAAAGTTTATTAATGGCGAAAACAGCTTTTCCTGCTAATCTTGCAAACCGTGAAGCATCTGGAACGCAACTACTTTCATAAAATTCACATATGTACATACACTCCATCTTCCAACTCCAAGGGATTCGACGAATCTAACAATTTCGTCCTTGCTTTAGCCAACTCTACTAATCTATTAGCATCCACATCATCTTCCTCATCACTAAACCATATTTCAACTGCATCCATTTTTTTAATTTTATAATAAAAGCAATTATTTTAAAAATGATGTAAATGAAACACTAAAGAAAAAAATGTAAACAAACAAACAGCTGTTTACAATTCAGTCAACCATTCACAATAGTACAAATTTTTATCGATCAAGTTACACAATAGCAAAAAAAAAGATAATCAACTCAATCGACAAATTTCTATTCTACTGCCAGTCGACACTCACAATAGGGGCGGAAATCTATTATAATTATTATTATTATTTATTAACAAACTAACTAAATTAATACGTTAATATCGAACGAGCATTAGCTGCCAGGGCCATCAGCCCTACAAAATTATGTTAATACAGTATGACTAGTATGTTGTTCAGTAATACGTTTTATGCTTTACTTGTATACTAAAACTAGGTGGTTTAAGTTTATATTCTCCTTAGTGGGGTTTTTAGAAGTTCAATCCAGTTTTTTCTGGTAGTGATTTCTGGCGAATACTAAAACGGAGCAGTCTCGAAATTTGTGGTTTAAGGAGAGTTTAACCGCAGTGTCAACAGACAGGGGGTGGCTCGCCGGTCAGTAGGTGTTCGTGGGTGTCTATAGTATGGCCAAGACGTAGACGGGAGAATTGTTTTATCTGCGTTTTCCAAATGCCGTTAGCCGTTAGTATTGTTTTATTAAATATTCAAAATATGCAATTTATATGGTTGCAATGTTTCGCAACTCTGAATTTATAAACATTTTAAATACCGCAGTAGAAGAGTATCCGAACATTATATTGGTACGTTTTGGAAGTCAGCCATACTTTCTTGACCTCCCATGGAGGGTTGGATAACTCCAGCTCCTTGGCGATTCGATGCATAGCACAATAAGACTTGGAAGACTTGTGGCGTGGTTTGCATTTTTGATGATGACGGAGCTAGATGGAAAAACGAGTTTTGGAATTAGTCTCGCGTGAATTTGATGTACTCTTTCTTCAATTGTTGGTAAGCCAGTCTCTGCAAAAAGGCTTTTTATGGAAGTTGTACGAAATACAAAAATACTCGCTGTTGTTGTAGCGGTTATCAAGCCCCGCTCGGGTCGGTTCATCCGTCAACGTTGTCGTCTGTTTCAGCTAAGGGGAGGCTCAGGAAGAGTGCGACTTCCACCGGAGCTGTCCATAGGGACTGGGACGTCAGCTGAGTGGGGTTCTCAGGGCATGTGAAGAGGTGCCGAGAGTCTAGTGGCGACTCTCCACATTCCGGGCATTGGTTAGACACATCCTCATTGATTCTGCTCAGGCAAGAGTTTAGCCTGCTGCCATAGCCAGAGCGAAGTTGGGCTATTGTAGTGCGGGTCTCCCGAGGCAGACAAAGTTCTGTCCCATCCACGTCCGGTGGTTGTGTGCCTAGAACGGCATTCACAGGGCGGGAGTCTACATAACTCGAGACTGATCCCCTGTGAATACCGTTCAGGTAAGTTGACGGGTCCAGAGGTTGTTTAATAAACCTCTGGACTTCGTCCGTCAGTTCGTAGAGATGCATCCTGACGTGCCTTGGCGAGGGCTCTTCTGCAAGCAGCTGT
>NW_016160918.1:13310-29956 GCF_001687245.7 Rhagoletis zephyria | reverse complement strand
CGGGTCCAGAGGTTGTTTAATAAACCTCTGGACTTCGTCCGTCAGTTCGTAGAGATGCATCCTGACGTGCCTTGGCGAGGGCTCTTCTGCAAGCAGCTGTTTTTTGGGATGAACATGTCTGTGGGTCCCCACAAGGAACTTCTTGCAGAGCATTGTATTATGCTCCTTGACTGGGAGCATCTGGGATTCGTTGTGTAGGTGGTGTTGGGGCGTCATCAGGAGGCATCCGGTCGCTGTTCATAGTGCCGTGTTCTGGCAAGTCTGTAGTTTCATCCACTGCATAGGCATAGTTTAGAACCGGTCGGCCAATCGCCTTGTATGTTGCCAACAACGTTTCTTTTTCTTTGCCCCAAGTGCTGCCGGCCAGCGACTTGAGGACATTGTTGCGGTTCTGTACTTTGTTGACAATTGCGGTTGTGTGCACCGAGAAGCAGAGCAGACTGTCGAAGGTAACTCCGAGAATTTTTGGGGTTATTCACCGTCGGTATTGTTGCGCCATCAACGTGAATACCCATACGTTAAATATTTCGAGCTCAACATCGCCTGACCGGATAGCAATACCCTGACATTCTAGGATGGTATCCTTGCGGTCGATGTCTGCTTCAATAAGACGATACTGCACATTGTGGTGCGTGATGAACGCTAAACCTGCACCATTGCAATGCATTGTCTCGCTCGCGATCTCGACGGTGCACGTTTTATCCAGCGCAATTGAACAAGGTTGGCGTCGCGGGGGAGGTATGCGACTGGGCAGCACAGCAGGGGCCGACATAGTCACTCGTCCAATCACGCGTGTTGCGAAGTCCTGGGTATGCCTTAAAGTGGCACCAGCCAAGGCAGGAGTTGCACTTGACGGTATATTCTGGACTCTCAAACCGAGCAGATTGTTGGAGGGACTATGAGTTGCCGGCGGCGTTGTGTAGGTGCTATTGTGTTTGTGTGTGTATCTACTGTTGTGTTAGGGTGTGGGTGTGTTGGTGGTTTGCCCTGTTGTTGTTGTTGTAGCAGCATACAAAATCCCCAAAGAGATTTTGGGGAGTGTTGTTGGAGTGACAGTCCTTGGCCAGATATAAATCTGGGTTGTTCCGAGTTTGTGTGCAGTCGTCTCTGGCATACGCTGCAGGTGTAAGTTTCTGGACCTGGGTTGGACTCAATGCCAGCCCTGAGCAGAAGGATACGGAGCAGATGTAGCCCTAGAATAGAGCAACGTTTGACGGGTTTCGCCGACCCAAACGGGGTTAGATCGCCGAAACAAAAGCCCTTGGTCGGGTAAAACCAGTCATTCCGGTACGTAGAACCGGCTGTCGTGGGAATGCAAAAATACTCGCACGCGCAGCTTGGTGATATAGTGGCTTAAAGAGGTTAAGTGCTGATTTTGGGGAGTAGCCGAAGAGGTAGAGTCCGTAGTCACATTTTAGAAGTAGGGTTTTGCTTAAATATATAAGCGTATTAATATGTATATGAGACTTTTTACTTGCAAGGTATGTATTATTATTATTATTGTTATTATTTATTAACAAATTAATACGTTAATGTGTTTGTCAATGTTATTGTGGCTTATTAACATTTTATTTTTTAATATTTTTATTTAGCTTTGTACCGCGAATGTTTTATTAGGAAAAATTGAAAAAGCAACAAAGTCTAAGCGGTAGAAGTTATAGCAGCTATTTCGGAGATCACCACATCTCATCAGACTTCTTTTTTCTGGACTTTAGCAGGGATCGAACCAGCGTAATCGATGTTCAAAGCCAGAAGCGTTAACCACTGAGCTATGTACATCCCGTAAACTCTTGTTGCTAATTCATTTTCCTTATTCATCAAGTACAGCTGATTTGCCGCTATTTATTTAAACTCGACAGCGTGGTTGTTGTTGTCAGTTCTATACATCCATTTGCTTATTTGGCTCTCTGTATAGCTTCAGGCAGGCTCTTTATAAACTATGTATTTGTCAATGTTATTGTGGCTTATTAACATTTTATTTTTTAATATTTTTATTGAGCTTTGTACCACGATTGTTTTATTAGGAAAAANTCAGAAGCGTTAACCACTGAGCTATGTACATCCCGTAAACTCTTGTTGCTAATTCATTTTCCTTATTCAACCAACTACTATCAAGTGCAGCTGATTTGCCGCTATTTATTTAAACTCCACAGCGTGGTTGTTGTCAATTATATACATCCATTTGCTTATTTGACTCTTTGTGTAGTTTCAAAGAGGCTCTTCCTCAACTATGTATTTGTCAATGTTATTGTAGCTTATTAACATTTTATTTTTTTCATATTTTTATTGAGCTTTGTACCACGATAGTTTTATTAGGAAAAGTTTAAAAAGCAACAAAGTCTAAGCGGTAGAAGTTATAGCAGATATTTCGGAGATCACCACATCTCATCAGACTTCTTTTTTCTAAGATTTTAGCAGGGACCGAACCTGCGTAATCGATGTTCAAAGTCAGAAGCGTTAACTACTGAGCTATGTACATCCCGTAAACTCTTGTTGCTAATTCATTTTCCTTATTCAACCAACTACTATCAAGTGCAGCTGATTTGCCGCTATTTAAACTCGACAGCGTGGTTGTTGTTGTCAATTCTATACATCCATTTGCTTATTTGCTTTTTTGTATAGTTTCAGGCAGGCTCTTCCTAAACTATGTATTTGTCAATGTTATTGTGGCTTGTTAACATTTTATTTTTAATATTTTTATTGAGCTTTGTACCACGATTGTTTATTAGGAAAAATTGAAAAAGCAACAAAGTCTAAGCGGTAGAAGTTATAGCACTATTTCGGAGATCACCACATCTCCTCATCAGACTTCTTTTTTCTAGACTTCAGCAGGGATCGAACCTGCGTAATCGATGTTCAAAGTCAGAAGCGTTAACCACTGAGCTATGTACATCCCGTAAACTCTTGTTGCTAATTCATTTTCCTTATTCAACCAAGTACTATCAAGTCCAGCTGATTTGCCGCTATTTAAACTCGACAGCGTGGTTGTTGTTGTCAATTCTATACATCCATTTGCTTATTTGCTTTAGTTTGAGTGCTGCGTGTGCTTGATGTTGGTCGCGCAGCTACATGTTGCTGTGTGATGTTGCGTTGTCATGGCAACGAAGAGGTTGTCGAGTATTGCTATAACTTGTGTTGCCGTGGTTTGCAGCGTGGCCAGTTGCGCTGACTTGTGTTGCTGTGGTTTATTGCGCGGCTGGCTGCTCTGATTTACGTTGTTGTGTGACTGGTTTGGTTGGTGGTGCGAGAGTTTGTGTGGGCTAAATTCTCTGGGGACATTTAGTCCTCACAGCATGGAGACGTGATTGCGGGCTGAGAGAGCTTTTGTCTCATATAAGTCTATGTGAAGGAGGACGTCTGTACAGCCTCTGTTAAGTCTGAAGGCTATTTGGTTACTGCGACTCAGTGAACCATGCAATACGATTTGCTATTATCCGTTATAACACTTTTGATAAGCAAGAGAGAAGAGAAATAGGACGGTATCCGTCAGTTGAAAGGGGATTTTTATTTGCCTTAGGGATAGGGACTACAGTGGCGACTTTCCAGTTTTGTGGTATGATACCGGTATCAAATATAGTTATAGAGACATAGCAATCGAGATTTTCCAAAATTGGACATTTCTTTTAACATCTTGTAAGAAATGCGGCCAAAACCCGGAGTTTTTCCTTTCGCAATTGCGAAGCACATCGTTAATTCTGTCGCAGTGATTACTTTTTCGATAAGCTTTGCTTTCGGGTGTATTTCGCCAAGAGGTGTTAGATGGTTTAGGGCATACAATTTTTCACTTCTAAACTAATTAGGGAAATTGGTAGCATCAGAGTGATTAGACCACACTGAGGCAAAATGATTTGAAATTACTGGTGGGTCCGAAGAGATGTAGTTATTGGTGTTTATAGCAATGACCGGTTTGTATGGATCTCTCTGTTGATTCTATTCCATATATCGGAAACAGAAGAGTTGGGGGAGACAGATTCCGTAAACTGCTGGAAGCTAAGCCTTTTTTGAGCTTTCATTTCTTTACGGAAGATAGCATTGCGCTTTTTGAAATTAATAAGATTTGTTGGCGTTGGGTTACTTTTGAAATTATACCAAGCTTGCATTTTTTCTCTTCGGAGATTTGAAAGCATTTTATTCCACCAGGGAGCATGGGTTTTTGGACGGTGGGATGCCTGTGGAATGCAACGGTTTGCTGCTGCTCGGATAGCTTTGGCAACATTAGCTGCTTCTTGATTTGGGGAGTTTGATAGGGAACGAGCTTCCATTTCGAGGTCGACTTGATTTGCATAGTTAATCCAGTCGGCATGATCTAAGAGGAACTTAGGTGGGGCCTTTGTGCGGTGGGAAATGTTGGGGTTCAATGAGAATTTTAAAATAATCGTAAAGTGGCCGCTATTGTGAAGATCGTTAAGTATTTGCCATTTTATAAGTGGATATAAAGGTGGTGAGCAAAAGGAGATATCAACGTGGGTAAAAGAAGAGTGAGTTGAGAAGTGAGTCGGGCTACCATCGTTCAGAACGCATAGATCAGACAGTCTGATAGCATTTTCGATAGTGAGTCCCCTGTGATTGGTGGAGTTGGAGCCCATATGTTACTCCACCCGTGAAAGTCGCCTATTACTATTAATGGGGTGTTAACGGAATCAAAACTATCGGTTAGATCGATGCTGCAAAATCTTTGGGAGGGTGGGATATAAATAGACGCTAGTGTAAATTTAATGCTAAGTTCTACCTCAATCAGAACTACTTGTAGAGGGGAGTTTATGTCAACTTGTTTATGAGGGATGTGGTTTTTTATATAATAAACCAACACCTTGTTTTGATGTTGTTTGCTGTGGCGTTTGTAAAATATTTGGAATAATTATTTGGTAGAGATGGGGTGTGGCTGTGACAACAATGGGTTTCTTGAAGTGCGTTGTGTTGCCTTATAAGCATCTGCAGTTCTGTGAAATTGTTAAAGAAACCTTTCATATTCCAGTGTAGAATACTTAAGTTCATGGCGTAAAGACTGGAAAAGTTCTCTACTTTTTGTAAACTGAAGTTTACAGAAGCGAGAAATAATTAGTCTTGAAATAAGGTTTTTTTTATATGTCAGGTATATTACTTTTGAAAATTTCAGTATTATCATGTTCTTTACTGAAATATTCATTATTTTTTAAGAGATTTTGTGTAAAAAGTGATATTGGGGACATCGAAGTTAGATATACTGCATGGGTTTGTTGAGTGGTCGGCATCGGAGTTTTTTGATGCGCAATATTGCTGGTAGAAGTTGTAGCAAAAGGTGTTTCATTTGAATAAATGGGTGGGCTTTAGTAGTCAGCCGCACCTTGTTTTAAGAAAACCAGGTGGAATTAACAAATGAAACTTGGTCAGGATGTTAAGGGAGGTATCCTCTAAAACATGTATAACTAAAAAATATAAATAATATCATTGTTTATAAGTTATTTGTTGTTAAAATTTCTTAAGTCGTTCCACTTGGTTTCCTTAACAAAAAAGCATTTGTGCATACTTTTATATATATAAATGCACATAACACTGTACTTAATACTTTACACACTTTTCTTTTATTTTATCTTGTATATAAATCACTTTAATTAAACTTTTATCGACTTGTAAATTACATTGAATTTCACGCATATTTACAATAACACATGGTTGCAAACTGACACATAACATGTGTTGCCATATTGTACAAAACAATACATACAAAGAAGGCAATGATTAAAAAGGAATACAGGGGAAATCAATACAAAAGAAAATGTTCAGCTCCTTTTCTTCGCAAAACAGAAAGGAGAATTCTATTGCCTGAGGGTTATAATTCCTAAGTGCGGCCGAAGGCCGCCTACGCAGAAAGGTGTTCTCTGCAAAAGGTGTTCAGCTCCTTTTCTTCGCAAAACAGAAAGGAGAATTCTACTGCCTGAGGGTTATAATCCCTAAGTGCGGCCGAAGGCCGCCTACGCAGAGATTAGCTCTTGAAAAAGAAGGAATCTCGTGAGTAACCTAAGCGCCGAGCCCTCGCAGAAAGGTGTTCTTGAAAAGGTTCAGCTCCTTTTCTTTGCAAAACAGAAAGGAGAATTCTACTGCCTGAGGGTTATAATCCCTAAGTGCGGCCGAAGGCCGCCTACGCAGAAAGGTGTTCTCTGCAAAATGTGTTCAGCCCCCCCTTATTCGGCAACACAGAAATAATAATTCTACTAAGTAAAAATTCCGAATTAAAAATCCGCTTTTATTATTCAAAATTCCAGTCTGGTAGCACTAAGTTGTATGTTATTTTGCTATCTTATTCATCGTTTATATGAAAACTTTAACAATAAATTATATAAGAACTATAGGGTTGCTAGAAAAAAGGGGGGTAGTTTTGAAATCAGGGGGTCCTATTCTACCCCCCCTCATACCCCCTTTTTCTAGAATTTGCCGTCCGTCTACTAAAATTTTCCCAATTAATGTACTATATGAACTTTTTTTTCAAATATTTCTTAAGTTTCTTTCATGAGTGCTGAAAAGCAGCCATGCGTGTAAGAAATTGTGTGCTACCTAAAATTTCACCTCTGGAAACTTTATCCCCATAAAGGACTTCACCACAGTTTTTTTACTGGATATACTGAGATGCCAGCTTTGGCTACAACTACATAAATGTGGTCACATGTATGTATATAAACAAAAAATAAAGTATTAATACCTAAATGTACTTATGTAAGTAAAAAGAAGGAAGTGCAATGCAAATATGTATGTACATATGTATGTTAAAAGTGCAACTAGGTACATATGCAAACAGCAATAAGTGTGGTGCAATAAATGGGAAAAGTGCAGTAGAATGTCTGTTTTCCTAAGCGCAACAATATAAAACATCAGTTTCTTTTAATTGCTTAATTTGTGCCAACTGAGTTGAATGTAAATTGTATAAATTATCATTTCACGGTTGTACACTCAAGAATTGATGCGTTTTTAAAAACAGACATTTTCGGTCAGGAACAATATTTGCATCCGCTGCATTTGCATCAGTTGTTGTAGTTGCATCGACCAAATGCTGGCTGGGTACCTACATTGTATACATACATATGTGTGGAAATAGTTGCAACTGCATAAATGTGTAGATATGTATGCAGTTAAACAAAAGAAAGTGAAGTGCAAGTACCTTTGTACAAAGCGCAGCTGCAACGACGTACATGTGTACATACGTATGTAGGTAAAAAGAGGAAAGTGCAGTGGAAATATGTATATATATATCGTCGCTCGAATAAAGAAACAGTGTAAATGCCAAATACACTTTTATTCGATAATTGCACTATTGGATGGACAATCCTTTAATCTATTTGAAAAATGTTTAGTTTTCTTAAATATCTCTTTGGCTCACTAATTTATTCCCGAAAAACCAAATTGTATTTGTATGGTTTGTAATGGTTTATAAAAACTTCCAATTAGTTTTTCTCAAAACTATACTTTTCATGTTACATTATTTCATTATTCCAGCGACGATATGTACATATGTGCAACATACAATTAGCATGTCATGGGGGTGCTATTTTGGACTTAATGCGTTTTGGAAATAAGTTTTCCTTTTCGTCTAGGTACGATATGTGCAACATATGTATGTACAATTAGCATACATACGGCAAAATATGTAGAGCTACATATCGCCGTTTAAAGTGCAAAACCGCGTATCGTCGCTCTGCAAAGCCGCGTAAATTACCTTTTTTGCCAAAAATTGGATTAGCTAACAATAGCTCTTGGCTCAAGCCTTCTCCATTCGTTCTAAAATATACTAGATAGAAATGCGATTGCTTTACAAAAAAGAAAACCATTTTGACATGAGAGTTTTTACGCCCTGGAATATAATTTACGCAACCTCACATACGCGGTTTTGCATTATCTTGATACGCGGTTTTGTACTTTAAACGACGATATGTGGATACACTTGCCTATGGCCATAATATATAGACGTTTCAATGAAGTGTTTTTTTGGTTTTGTTGCGATATTTTATATTATATATTATTTATTATTTAAAATGTTTAAATTGGTGTTGGATTAACTTAATTAATTAAGTCTTGTAAATATGAGCATGAATTTATCTAAATAAACTAATCTTAATTAAACTATAGTCATCTGCTTTTTGTATAAATAAAATCCATTATTTATGAATTATATTTCATTGGAGAAATAATAATTTCTTACTTTATTTTTCAGATAGAATCTAACTGGTTGCATCCACAACAATAATTTAACCATTTTATTTTAATTTCAGGTTGCTGTACAAAAGACGTCTTGAAGCATCGGCAGCTACATTTAAACAAATATATATATTTTAATACATAAATTATTTATTTTTAGTTATTCAAATTTTTTTAATTTTTCGTTTAGATTGTTTCTATCGGAGAGTCATTGGATGTTGCCCATAGCCATTGGAAAATGCTGCATGGGAAAGATGATAACAAAGATGAAGGGAAAGATGCCTACAAACGTCTCGATTCAGTGCAGGTAGTTGTTTAATTACTAATGCACTTCAATTTTGCATACTTATAATTGTTTGATTTGTTTGCAGTCATCATAGGAGCAGTAAATGGTGTTCGGTGATTCTGCCAATTTAATATGAAGTGTCCGACAAACGCCAGCAGTTACTTGAAATCAACTTTTGTAAACATCTATATGTAAGCAGTGAAAAAGTGTCAAATTTTGCAAAGTTGTGATAAAACTGCATTTTTGTGGACCACTATAAATTATTTGCAACTTTTTATATATATCAAAAGAAAGGTAAATCGATTACCTTTCTTTTGATTATTATATTGTTAAAATCGCTTAACCTTTTTATAGAAACCACATATGTATGTAAAAATATATTTATTAATGTTAATTACAATTTTTATACATAATATTGATTATTAGCTATGTATATTAGGTAATCAATGCATTTTGAAAATAAATTTTGCAAAATAATCAAAAAATTTTTGGATTTTTTATTTAAAGTTTCTAAGGTTATTTTGAATTCGCTGCGAAGAAAATGCAACCCTGCGCCGGCTGGAATGGGGCAATGCTAGACGAGTGCAGCGATATGTTTTCCTTAGGAAGTATCTGAATGAGTGCGACAGTGATGCAAGGCTCACACGTACAGGGGGAAACTGGTGAAAATCTGCACACCGCCCATACAAAGTTCACCAGATTTTTCACCAGTTTTGAAGTGAACGAAACCCGCGGTTTCACCAGATTTTTCACCACTTTTGGCTGGCAGGGATGTTGATCCNCTTTTTATAGAAACCACATATGTATGTAAAAATATATTTATTAATGTTAATTACAATTTTTATACATAATATTGATTATTAGCTATGTATATTAGGTAATCAATGCATTTTGAAAATAAATTTTGCAAAATAATCAAAAAATTTTTGGATTTTTTATTTAAAGTTTCTAAGGTTATTTTGAATTCGCTGCGAAGAAAATGCAACCCTGCGCCGGCTGGAATGGGGCAATGCTAGACGAGTGCAGCGATATGTTTTCCTTAGGAAGTATCTGAATGAGTGCGACAGTGATGCAAGGCTCACACGTACAGGGGGAAACTGGTGAAAATCTGCACACCGCCCATACAAAGTTCACCAGATTTTTCACCAGTTTTGAAGTGAACGAAACCCGCGGTTTCACCAGATTTTTCACCACTTTTGGCTGGCAGGGATGTTGATCCTTCATTTCACTAATTATTTCCTCTTCCGCCACGTGTTCTAAGCAGGGTGAGTATATAACACCTCTTACCGAATTTAAGCTTTCGTGTAGTTTCACGCTAATAGGGCACAGGTTGGAAAAAGATTTAGGCCCCTAATATGAGTTACATTCGATCTTCGACTGTGGTCGAAAGTGCTGATCGAACGAATTTTCATTTGGTATTATGGCGCCCATTCGATGAAGAATAGCGCTATTGTGAACTTCGCTCGTTTATGTTGTTCACAATAGTATATTTTTCACCGCTGAGCTTTGTTTACAAATCGAGCAAACTAAATAGTGTGCTTATACATATTTGTGTAAATTTATGCAAATTAAAATGAAATAAAAAAGAAAGCAAGTTTATAAAAACATGGTAAAAATTAGTACAACGAAGTTCTGGGGTTCTACGATTCGTCAGAGGATGAGAGTTTAGTGAACTGGCCAGGAGTGGTAAATGTTTAAGAGAGTTTAAGTGTAGTCTACAATATATTTTTACACAAAATATATTTAAGAAATTTGTTTACAGATTTACTAAAAACTTCCGACTGTCTAAAAAGGCGTTTGTGACTCAAATCTATTTAAAATATTTTAAAACTATCCACAGCTCTATGATTTGTTCTCAGAGATCGTGCCAACTGAGTATTGGGATTTTCTTTTACATGTAAAAGCAGCCTTTCGAGCTTGTGTTTTGTAAAACTGCATGAAATTGATAAAAATTGTTTAAAATTAGTGTCTACCCGCCAAAAAGTAAGAAAACAAATGCAAAATAATACATTTTTCGCTACACCATCGAAAGCAAAATTCTGTTCCGACAGAAAATTCGATACTCAACGAAAATTTCGACACGGTTGCATAGCTCATAATACGAATTTCACTTTCGATCTTCGATAACTCATAATTAGGGCCTTAGCTTTTAGGAACTTTTCGGCAATTCGTTCGTTACGGGTTAATATAAGTACATTACCGTCGCGGAGTTGGGAAATTGAATCTTGTTCCGTTGAGAAAGATTCTATACATTTTTTAATAGAGAATGGGCTCAATTAAGATAGAGATTTGTTATTATCTGCGGATGATATCAGCCACATCACGACTTGAATCAGCTGGCGAACTATCTGCTAATAAATCGAAGACGATTTGATCATCTGGCTATCACCAAAACTCTAAATGATAAGAAAATCAACTTAGCCCCGGTTTGTATCCAAGCCGTGTATTCTGCTATCTTAAACGACTATAGGAATTCCAACTTCTGTATTTTCTACACGGACGCCTCTGTTGGCCCCAGTTCGGCAGGCTGTGGTGTGTACAACTATACTAATTCAAGTGAGTATACCTTTAAAATCAATCATCCTCAACCTATGCCGAAATACCAGCCATTTTGAAAGCTCTGCAAATTGCCAAAGAGACTAATTATAACAAAATTTTAATATTTACTGATAGCCTTACTGCCTGTAATCTCCTTGCAAAGGACAAGACGTATAACCACCTCATTCTTGAAGTTCATAACCTAATCCAAGCAGCAGACTTTTACAATGTGTCCATTATCTGGACTCCCAGCCATGTCGGCATCGCAGGTAACGAAACTGCCGACTCTTTAGCTAAAACAGCGGTAAGCTGTGATAACATCCTTGACGTTAAATTAACAATTGACGAAGCGCTCAGAAACATACGTAACACAATTTACAATAAATGGTATGAAGATTTCCTTATCTTTTACAGCAACAAACATAGCCTTTTTGCACAAATCTGTACTCAGAGACCCCAAAAACATGGTTCAACAAATTTAAAAGAAGTCCTAGGGAAATTCAAATACTGAATCGAATCCTAAGCGGCTACACTTACGACAATGAGTACCTTTATCGTATTAATGCGATAAATTTTAATACTTGCAGATGTGGAGTCTGATGATTATATTCACCAGACCTTCCACTTTCCCTCGCTTGCTGGCGCTCGAGGGCTTCGAAGGCATACTAAACAGCGCTGATTTTTCCGATATCTTTCGCGGCTTTGACTTCTGCAAAATCACTCTGCTTGCTGAGTTCCTAACTAAAGTTGAAGCTAAATTCTAAAATTTTAATATAACATTAATCATGAACATTACTTATCACGGGTGGAAATACCGTCCTCCTCACTCAATCCTCCCTGTCCTTCCCTCCATTATACCTTCACTCATTCATCACTGTTCGGTCTTAAATGACTGTCCCATCGCACAAGTCAACTCAACTATCTCATCTTACACGCACATCTGATTCACCTCAAATCGCTCCTTTTGACGTCCACGATCTTCTACACGGATTACAATACTACATCTCAACTTATCCGCCACTTACCTCTGCAGTCTTTCGAACAAACAAAGATGTCCAGCTTAAGTCAACGGTAAAGACGACTCACATGCCATTGATCACCTCGGTTTAGTTACACTGTCCAACAACCTTTTGGATCATTCAACAAGAGATTAGCTACGCGAACGCAACTATCATCACTCATCAAGTGCTACTGCACAGTACGCTTTATCCTCAAGGTACACCTTCGTGTAACACGTCAGAACTATTCAAGCAGAGGGATAACCTGGCGTTGGGTAACTTCCCATCGAACTCAAAACAAAAAAAAAAAAAAAAACCTTATCAGTACAACGAAGGCCTGGAAGTGGAAGAAAAGAAGGATTTGTGTCGCAGTCAAAGGCCAAAGAAGTATTGCCATTATTTCGAAAAAAAACCTGGCTTTTCACTTCGACATGCTGCAAAAAAGGTCCATATGTCGAAAGGTTACGTCCAAAAACTGCGCAAAAGTGAAGGTTTACGATCATATAAAAAGATTGTAGCCCCAAATCGAAATGATAAACAAAATAAGATTGCTAAAAGCGTGCGCGAAAATTATACAGTCAAGACATTCTTAGATATGGATGTGTGGTTATGGACGATGAAACATACGTCAAAGCAGACTTTAAACAGATTCAGAGCGTAGAGTTTTATACTGCAACAAAGAGAGGTGGAGTGACAGGTGCCTTCAAACTAAAAATGATGGACAAGTTCCCTAAACAATTTTTGGTGTGGCAAGCCATCTGTCAGTGTGGTATGAAAACCAAAACATTCATTACCACGGGCACAATACATCAAGAAATTTTTATAAAGGAATGTTTGCAAAAACGTTTGCTGCCATTCATTAAACAACATCAAGGCTGTTCTGTTCTGGCGCCATTTAACGTTGTGCCATTACAGCCGTCTTGCCATGAAGTGGTATGAAAGCAATGGGGTAAATATTGTTGAAAAGGACCACAACAAAAACCAAACTGCCCACAATTGCGACCCATTGAATAATATTAGGCAATTGTTAAAAGAAAATTGCTAAAGATGAAAAAATACGCCAAAAATTAGCAGCAGTTTAAAAGGAATTGGCAGAGAGCAGCAGATACCGTCACAAAAACTGATGTCCACCGCTTAATGAGCGGGTTCAAATCTAAACTGCGCCATTTGGTTTATCTTAAAGAGAATTGAAATGAGTTTTTCGTTGAATATAGTAAACTTAATAAAGAAGATAATAAAACAAAAATAGGATTTCCTTGCTTGTATAATTTGTTGTTATAATGATTTTCGACTGACCAAAATTTTTCGTGTCCATTCTTTATTTCAACAATAGTCAAATAAAGTATACTCATCATCAGCTTTCTGACAATATGGCATTGATAATTATGTCAAAAAGGAGCTACTAACTTTAGAGACGACTTTATTTTGACTATGAATATGCCCGATTTTTATTTATTTTTTTTTTAAATCAGTGTTAGAGTATCTCCTTACGCCTCTCAACGCTACCAGCGACCACTCTGCCAACGGAATAGATTTTTTTAAGATTGATAATGGTGAGTTTTGACCGGCTTTATTACATAAATATCCCTGTGTGCATCGGTTTAAGTTAAATGATTATTTTGTATATGCTTTAGACTTTATTGAACACTTTGTTTCATACATATTTAAGCATAAACGTCACGTTGCGCTTTCTCCCATGCTGAGATAGGCCCATGTTCCGGCCGGTATTTCACATTACAGCCATCTGGTTCCAAACGATTTTCATCACGCAGTTGTTCATAGCGGTCACGATCATATTTAGTGAATCCCCATCTTTTAGAAACGTAAATCTAAAAAAAATATATATATATATATATATTAATAAAATGTTTGTACATATACATACATACATATAATGTATTTCTAAGAGAAATTTCAATTTACATAAATTCAGAAAGAATGAGGAAAATCAATAATTACTAGTTTAATTCCGATAAAACTGCATATTTGTGTAAGTTTATATAACATGTAATTGTTCTGGGTTGTTGGACGATGCACTGGTGTGCTTCATAGAGACCGAGCCTCAAAACTCATTTTTAACCCTAGAATACTAACTTTATTTTTTATTCCTTTAATACTAACGTTCGCCTGTGAGGCTACTTTGAAAAAAAGTGTAAATTTTGTCTTTTTAAAACTTTAAGTTTATTTAAAAAATGGACTTAAACATATTTCATATGTTTCTAAAGTAAAAAAATAAAATAATTTAATATTTTTTTTTTTAATAGTAGTAAAAATAAATCGTTTTGAAACTTAACACATATTTTATCACCTTTTTGAGGGGTAATGTTTAAAAATACAAATAAAAATATTTTATAACGAACGAGGTTTTCGTCACTGTACAATGTGCCTCTGCTAACAACCTCGTACAACGCTAAACTGAGTTGGCGTGAACGCTTGCTTTGATCATAAAAAGCGTTCCTGAAATATCGCGCGAAAACCGAACCGAGGGTTAAAATGTTGGGTGTACGGAAAAAAATGAGAGTCCTAACGAAATACCCCATCATCTCGTGTAAAAATATTGGGTTCCTAACTGCTAAAAGTTTGGACCGTACAGATTCCAAAATTGTTTTCCCCGATATCGAAAGCGGCGGACAATTGGAAGTACGCACTGATGGGTTTATGCAGGGTGTATAAGGCGATACTCCAGAAGTATCCCGCCCTGCACCAGTCGTCCGTGATGCTGGGTGGCATCAAGGGCGGGTAAAGCTGGTGGCGTGTGCGGATGAACGCGTCCATGGTTGGACAGCTGTGGCCCGGGGCAGACTTAGTTGCCGTTCATAGGGATGAAATCCCTAACAGGCCGCGAGGCTGGGCCTGGGTCCCAGCTGAACCATCGAATCCGGAGGAGATTCTGGACTTTATCCAACTGGGCAACGAAGGGCTGCCCACAAGTGATTGGAGGATAGTCCGAGTTGGCGAGACCAAGAGGATGCAGCGTTTTGTTGGCTTTGTCATCAATGATGCTTCCGTCCCAGTTCTCGTGGGTTGTGGTGGGGTAATAAGCTATGGCTTTTACTCCATCACGGTAGAAACCCACCGAGTCGGCATCGGTGGCACACAGCGCGGGATCCACAGGAAACACCACGAGTGGACCTGGGGACCTACCAACGGGTGTACCCGATACCGCGTCAGATACTGAGAGCGACATGGGCTCAGTATCTGCCTACATAGGGTCGATATACAGCCGGTGGGTAATGCTGAACGAGGACCAGCTACTGGACTCCTAACCGGAGGAGGAGGATAATGACGTCACAGTCATTGCCACCGCCGAACGGGAGGAGCTAGAAGCAATGGACACCACCGACTCTGAAGATGGTGCAGATAGTACAAATTAATCTGCACCATTCCAAGGCAGCCTCGGTTGGCCTTCTTCTTCGTCTCATCGATAAAGCTGAAGACTTGATTCTAGGCCAAGAGCCTTGGATCGTTAGAAACAAGGTTTGCGGGCTGAACTCTGATGCCTACCAAGTCGTAACAGCTCCAGTAGCAGGGGCCTTATTCTGTAACTCGAATCGAAAGTTGATTCTATTCGAATTTGTTATTCGATTCGAATTTGTTTTAGCATTCTGTAAAAGTTTCGGATTGAGTTTTTTGTTTTGCGAAAGTTGTACCACCCTGTGCCAAAATTTTCGAATGTCAAACGTCAAAATACATAGAAGGAAAACAAATAAATAACTAATTTAAATTAAATAATTGTTATTAATTTTATAAACAAAAAAATGGATTCTGTTGCATTGTGGATAAACGAAGAAATTAATGAAGAGAGAAATGCAAGAAGGGCTATTAGAAATCATTTAATTATTGATGAATTATCGGAAAGAAGGTAAATGCATACATATGTAATGTAACCGGCTATAAACTTGTTAGTGATTATATATTTGAAATTATAGCTTCATAAAAAATGTTCGGCTTTCCAAGGAAGCCTTCAATTATGTGTTGAGAAGCATAGATCACGAATTACATGCACCTATAAGATCTACGGCAGTAACTCCGACAGTAAAACTTGCTGCTACTTTAAAATTTCTTGGGCAAGGGGCTATCAGCACCAAATAGGGCAAGACCGTTTTGCAGGATTAGCGCAATCCACGACTTCTAAATGTATCACAGAAGTGGTCAATGCGATTGAAAAAACTTCATGTCCGAAGCACATCAAATTTGAAATGACCGTGCAAGAAAAACCTGAAGCCAAAAACCATTTTTATTCAAAATTTGGATTACCAGGAATAATAGGTGCTGTTGATGGTACCCATATCCATATGGTTAGGCCGGTAAAGGATGAACATCTGTTCTTTAATCGGAAGCTAAAGCATAACATCAATGCAATGGTGGTAAGTGTTTAATACTTACAAGTTTTTGTTCATACCTTTTCATAACATTCTTTATTAGATTTGTGATCACAAGACGTGGAGGATGGTTCCGTGCGCAGAAGTGGAAAACTTTTGACTGCCATTCACCTGGGAGTGGCCAGAAGCGATTCTTGTGCGTACGGTTCAAATCGCAGCTCACAACGTCCGGATATTTATATCCACGTATCCTCTGGGTAGCAACCAAACACCCGTTTGGGAGCGAGCTAAAGTGAGAAGGCGTAAAACTTCGCGTGCGCTGGGTTTGGGTCCCGC
>NW_016160918.1:0-11575 GCF_001687245.7 Rhagoletis zephyria | reverse complement strand
ATTTGGTATTCAAACCTCTAACGTTTTGATAGTAAATACTTAAATTAGACTTGCGAGTTAGTTTTTTGAATCCGAATTAAGATTAGAAATTTTAGCTACGTTATTATTACTTTTATTAGGTTTATACTCAAACTCGCGAACAAACGCCCCGGTCGGCCAAAATGAACTATTTAGTAGTGAATCAAAATCTGCATTTTTAAAAGATGAAATATCGCGATCGTATTTAAAATTAAATTTACGAATAAATACATCTTTAGTTCTAATTTTAGTCGATATGTACGACTTTATATCATCCGAAGAAGGATCTTTAGCAAATCTAGAGACAAAGATTGATCTTCTCGGAGGAATTACAACCAACTTTTTGGAAAAACCATTTCTGGACTGAATTTAAATAAATCAACTTCGGTTGATCTACATTTTTGACAAGACCAACGAAGACCCTTTCCCTCGTTAATAGCGTCTAACACCCTACCGCTCAAACCAACACATTTTATATGGGCAATCCCATCGCAGAGCCAGCATGACACATAGGAGTCGCTTTTAACGTGGCAATTGGTGTAAATACACGACATGTTTAAAATTATATTTAATTTTTAGGTTTTAAAAGCAAAACTGTTTTGAAAACGATTTATGAAACAGAGAACCAATCAGCTGGTAAATATCAGTTGGAAAGCTATGTAGCGAACAGTTTTAAATGCACTGTATATTTGACACCTAATAAACACAACGCAAACAGCTGTGTTAAAGATGAAACAGCAGAAATGACAAAAAAGACAAAAAGAGCAAAATCAATATGCACAAACAAAAACAATTGTACAAAAACAATATATTATATGAAACAAAATACTCGGAACATGCAATTAAGAACAGCCGTCATCGATTCGCCACTTCTCGCTCGCTATGTTTGAGTTCCGGTCGCTTAAAGAAGAATTTTGCATGTGAAAGCAACAACAAAGTTAGCTAGCACGGATAGACGATAGCGAGTTTGGTTGTACCTCATTGAGTTCGTTCGTTTCGCCACTCGCTAACTGATGGCGAATCGATGACGGCTAATATCAAGTTATATTAATCAAATTTACAGGAAATTTTAATATTTTACTTATCTTTAAATGATGTACCAGAAGTTAACACTTTTTTAAATTTCTTTCTTTATTAAGCGTAAACAGCTTTATAAAACACAAAATTTAAGCAGATCACAAAAAACACAGCTTCACAGCTTTGACGTTTGCGTATTAGTACAATCATCGTAGAAGACTACCTTTGGCTATGGACTTACACTTGCGATCGGCTAATTAAGCCAGCAACGTTTTGATAAAGTTTGGTTATTTTTCGTTTGTTTATTCAATGTTTATTTATTTTTACTTAAAAGCCTAGCTCATTATATAATATGAACTATATATTTCCACATTTTAAAATTTGCAAAAATTGTGAAAAATCTGCAAAGATTAATTTTTCAAAGTATATTAAAAATTTTTTTTTTTTGAAAAAAAGCGTAAGTCAGAAAAAAAATATTAAAACTGAACGCGATTCTAAGAGACCTACCCAAGAAGAGCTGAAAAAAGTGCTTCCTTGCATGCCTTTTAAAAGGGCTTATCCATTTACAATTTACGCGAATGTTACAAATAAGTTTCAATAAACATTTAAGTTGCAATAACACATATTTGATATAAACCTTAAGCAAATACTTCAAATATGTATGATTTTTATAAATTGAAGAAGCAAATTTAAAAGAAATGCTCCAAAAGGCCTTCTGAAGTATGTCCTATAAAAGCCCTTCTGGAAGGCCTTCCATGGGTAGCGAAAGACGAAACCATTCAATTTGTGCCACTCCATGCAAAAAGAAAGGCGAAAGTAATGTAGAGTGGAAGGCCTCTCGACTCTCAGGACCCAGAAGATAATTTAGGTAGGTCTTCTTAGGTGAAGCCATTCTAAGAGGCCTACCCAAGAAGGGCTGAAAAAGTGCTTCCTTGCATGCCTTCTAGAAGGGCTTATCCATTTAGAATTTACGCGAATGCATAAATTTATATTATTTAGAATTACAAATGAATTCCAATAACACATATTTGATATAAACCTTAAGCAAATACTTCAAAGATGTATGATTTTTATAAATTAAAGAAGCAACTTTAAAGAACTCCTCCAAAAGGCCTTCTGAAGTACGTCCTATAAAAGCCCATCTGGAAGGCCTTCTATGGGTAGCGAAAGAGGAAGCCCTTCAATTTGTGCCACTCCATACAAAAAAGAAAGGAGAAAGGAATGTAGAGTGGAAGGCCTCTTGATTCTCAGGAAGACCTTTCGGAAGGGCCTTTAACTCCTGAAATTATCTACTGGGATGCTTAAGCACTATCCCCGATAAAGAAATTGTTAGAGAACTCGAATCCCAAGGTGTCGTAGGCATATATAAGTTCACTAAGCTTATAGACGACAAACGCCAACCTTCCGGCGTAGTTTTACCGACTTTTTATTCCTACCACTTTCCGAAGTCGACCAATGTCTCCTGGTACAAAGTAAAAATCAAGGAGTATATCCCAAACCCGAGTAGGTGTAAAAGTTGCCAGAGACTTGGTAACACGCAGAAACATTGCAAAAACAACCCCTCTGGCGTCAACTGCAACTTACATCTCCACACGCCCGTCCAATGCATACGCACAAAGTGTGCAAATTGTGAAGAGCACCCCGCTAACTCAAACAAATATACAAAGTTTTTGCAACTAAAAGAAATTTTGAAAATAAAACTACAAAGAAAATGCTCTATGAAACAAGCAAAAGACATATACAGCTCACAAATACAACGCCCAATGATTTTCACCGCATACTCTAATATTACGCAAAATAGGCCTCCAGCAACCACATGTACTTCTCAAAATTCCATGACCCAATAACAACAAATAACACCACAGCACCAACAATATTACACGAAATTAGCGAAAAAACATCCTCCAACATAAATAAACCCACAACTACCAACAACTACACGTCCACAACCACCAGCAACGAAAGAAACATGTCTGAGGTTTTCTCTGATGCCGTCTCCCCAATCTCGCAACTTAGCCAAAACCTTTTGCGGAAAAATTACTATTTTCTATCTCACCTTAATAAAGGTGATTTAGATTCAAATTAAAAAAAGAAAAAATATATTAATTTCCATAATGGTGTTTAATATATTCCATTGGAACATAAATGGCTACTAAACCACTTCCAACTCACCAACAGTCCTTTCGATACAAGAAACACACTTGCCTGTAAATAATCATCGCACAATACCCGAAAACTACATTAGCTACTTTCACAATTAAACCAGGGTTGTTGCGAATATTCGCATTCGCATTCTCCACCGCGGAACTTCCGCGTAATTTTAAATTCGCTTTCGTATTCGCAATAATCAATGCGGAGCTTTTACGAGTATTGTGCAAGTGCACTGATAAAATGCTTATCTGGCAAACAAAAAATTATAGCCAACATTTTTTGCCTGTGGAGATGCTACGTTAAAACTGTCCACCTACGTCCCCCTTCTTTCGTAATTTAAAGTCAAAGAGTAAGGTAATAGTAGGTATTTCCACTTTTTCAATTTTTCTCAGATGGAAGCCCCAAAGCAATCACTTCAATTTGGTAAATTTGGAATGTCGGTAATTTTAAAAGAATTGCTTCAGTTGATAGAGGAAAAAATTTTAGAGTTGCCAGTTGCCGTCTGTAATATCGTTTCGGCAACTGCAAAACAACTGAAGTTCGGTTGCTATCGATAATCGACCCATTAAAGTCGACAAAAGATATTATATGATGTGTTTCCATTTGCTTATCTAATGTCTTCTCCGGAATTTGACGTGCTGTGAAGCTGTGAAAATCTGGTCAATGCACTATGGGCCAGCTAACGATAAAAATTGGCCAATATTCGTTATCTTATCGGAATGGCTTAAAACTTGCTACGTTGGGTTTTTAGGGTCAGTGATACGAATCTGAAGTTAGATTTTAAAAATTCAAAATGGTGGACAATATTGTGCAAAGTAATCGGATTGGCTTGAAACTTGTTACTCTATGATTTTGGGCTCACAGATCACGAGTTTGAAGTTAGATTTCAAAAATTCGACATGGCAAATCCGATACAGCCAGGATAAAAAATACACCTGTAGTCAGCCTACATAAAATGTAGTTTCCTAAGCCTACCACTTTTTGAATGTTTTGGCATGTTTTTATATTTTTGAACTTAGCTTTTTGTCATTACAAATTACGAATTTAGACTTCGCTTTTTTATTTTTTTTACTTGTTTTTGTCTTTTATATTTCATTTTGGTTACAAATTACGAGTTCAGGCTTCACTTTTTTATTTCTTTTTGCATTTTCATTTTGATTGGTAGAAGTGATAGCTATTTCGGAAATCCCCACATTTCCTCATCATTTTTCAAATTATTGTTGCTTTACCACAATAAGTTTTCATTAAAAACGGCCTCGAGCTCAATAAAAATTGTTGAATATAATTGTTATAAGGCCATAAAATAACAAAAACAATTAACTTAAGGATGAGCACACCTAAAAGTTAAACATTCTAATAATAGAAAAATTAACAAAAACCAATAAAACCAAAAACCACACGATCAAGTGAATTGCAGCGGAATAGCTGCGCTTGATTGTAGTTGGCTTAGCAAGTGAAATAGTGGAAATAAGCAACAAGAATTAACGAGGCGAACTGACACTGTCAGCCATTCCACGCTACTAGAAGATAGAGGCTTCCTCTCTCCTACAGAGGCTCAAACGGTGGTCGGAAAATTATGAGTGGTCGACACTCGTCGGTAATGTTTAGAGACAAATCGAGCAAACTTAGAAAAATAAAACAGGGGGTTCCACAGGGTAGTGTCCTTTCCCCGCTACTGTTTAATTATTACATTTCAAAGCTTCCTCAACCACCAAAGGGTGTCAATATTGTCTCCTATGCTGACGATTGTTCGATCATGGCGTCTGGGAATGGAATTGATGAGTTGTGCTCGAAAGTAAACGGTTATCTTGCCGAACTTTCTCGCTTCTTCACTGCAAGGAGCCTTGCCCTATCCCCTGCGAAATCCTCGGCAACCCTATTCACACCTGGATGAAGGAGGTCAGACCGCAACTGGGTATTCACGTTGATGGCGCAACAAAACCGGCGGTGAATAACCCGAAAATTCTCGGAGTTACCTTCGACAGTCTGCTCTACTTCTCGGTGCATACAACCGCAATTGTCAACAAATAACAGAACCGCAACAATATCCTCAAGTCGCTGGCCGGCAGCACTTGGGGCAAAGAAAAAGAAACGTTGTTGGCAACATACAAGGCGATTGGCCGGCCGGTTCTAAACTATGCAGCGCCCGTGTGGTCGCCTGGGACTAGCAGGACGCAGTTTTTCTACAAGTAGCTTGTGGAACAAACCTAATACAATGCCCACATACATGGTCATCCCAAAAAACAGCTGCTTGCAGAAGAGCCCTCGCCAAGGCACGTCAGGAGGCATCTCTACGAACTGACGGACGAAGTCCAGAGGTTTATTAAACAACCTCTGGACCCGTAAACTTACCGACAGGCCCTGAACGGTATTCACAGGGAATCAGTCTCGAGTTATGTAGACTCCCGCCCTGTGAATGCCTTTCTAGGCACACAACCACCGGACGTGGACGGGACAGAACTTTGTCTGCCTCGGGAGACCCGCACTACAATAGCCCAACTTCGCTGTGGCTATGGCAGCAGGCTAAACTCTTACCTGAGCAGAATCAATGAGGATGTGCCCAACCAATGCCCGGCATGTGGAGAGTCGCCACTTGACTCTCGGCACCTCTTCACATGCCCTGAGAACCCCGCTCGGCTGACGTCCCTGTCCCTATGGACAGACCCTGTGGAAATCGCACAATTCCTGGGCCTCCCCCTAGCTGAAATGGACGACAACGTTGACGGACGAACCGACCCGAGCGGGGCTTAGTAGCCGCTACAACAACAACAGGCTGTACGCTTCTTAGGGCTGCCGTTAGTGGAACTTGACGACAACGACTGAGATATTAACCGATCTGGGCGGGGTTCTTGTAGTCGCTCCAGCAACAACCAACTAAAAACTTTTCACAGTCGCTTATTGCACGGGAAATCGACATTCGCAATACCATGGAAAAGCGATAATCGAATAATAGTCGTTTATCTACTACTAGTCGACACTCGCAATAGGGGTGGGACTACCAGTAAATGCCATTCAAGGCCTGTCGATATGCTATCGGGTCCAGAGGTTGCTTTGTGAACCTCTGTGAGCTATCAGTTGTTTTTCGAAGATAGCTGAATGAAGGAAAACAAAGTGGAAAGGAATTAAAAAAAGAAACACTCATCATGTGCTTGTGTATTGTAAAATTGGTTAAATTTACATATTTTGAGGAAAATTATGGATTCTGATGTATTTGCAATTATAGCAGCAGAGTAAGCGGGCGCTATGGTAATGGATTCACAAAGGTATGCGGAGCTGTCGGGCATAGTAACCATGGGCGCATCTATGTCAGCTTCTGGTTGAATTGTTGAACCACAAGCCAGAACTCCCTCCTCCTATGCCTGAGGCTCTGGTTCTCAATCCAGTTAATGCAATAACAGCTTCTTCCAAGCCATTGAAAACATGCACTTTGTTAGGTCCACCACCTGTTGCATTTGCTTCTGCCTTCGGCCGCGCTTAGGGATTATAACCCTTACTAAGTAGAATTCTCTTTTCTGTGCATATCACTCCGGCTACGCCGTCCACAGTATTTTTGCGCAGAACCCACATCGAAATTTGCAAAAAAGTGCATAGTGCAAACCGAGTTTATTAATAAGCTAGTGGTAGGAAATTTGAAAAATTTATCTTAAATAAAATGTGAATCCTTTGATTACACGTGTATGTTAAAGTTTTTGGATTCGGGTTATGCGTTTGGACACAACAACCGAAAATCGTTGTACATTAACTAAACCGGACCCAAGTTTCTCGATAAGGGGCAACAAATATTCTTTTTTGCTCGTTTATATAAAGCTATGGATAAAAATATATGTATATGCGAAAGGCAAATTCGTCTGTTTAAATGAACACCACCAATATTTCTTGCAAACACACATCGATTTACATCTTTTATTTCCCCTCCGACACAGAATTGTTTTCGTACAAAAAAAGCTTACTCGATCGTTTTTAGGCATGCCATTGTTACGAATTTCGAAAGTTCGAAAATATGATTCGGATTGCAGCATACTATTTCTACGATTCGTAGCAAAATCCGAATACGGAAGAGTTGCAGAATAGGGGTGTAAGTCATTGTTAAAGAATAAACTATATTTGTATAAGAAAATAACTAAAACTAAGTAGCAAAAAGTTAAATTGTTTAAACTTGTCAATATGAGATGCGATTATAATAGGAGTGTTCGCTATGCAACTGCCAGTAAGATTTAGCCGGTAACAAAATAAGGTACCTTACTCTCCCAAAGAGAGAAACTTACTAAGTTTTGCGCGAACAGGAATTAGCAAACATTTGTAAGCTTCACTGCCAGCTGGCGTCCACGGTTGCATTTCGAGCATAATAAATTTTTTTAATTATTTCAGGTGGAAAACAAAACATGACCTATACGTATATTTCTTATTATTCTGACTTTCTTCAACATACGCTTCAATTTCTTTGTGGAAGTCACTGTCGGATTTCCTATATCGACAGTGGTGTCGATACTGAGTACCTTTCAAATGTTTGGAATTAATTAAATTAATTGAATAAACAAATATTTACATACTTCTTTCATTAGTAAATCGCAACAAGATTATCAAATTTCCAATTTAACCAACTTGTTGATTCAAATTAATTTTTGACAAACTAAGTGCAACAATTATTAATAATCGTTTCTCTTGTAAATAAATAAATAAATAAATAAAATTTTTTTTGATTGTGTTTTTGAGCTCTAGACCTAGGGTAAATAAAACGATTGGATGTCTTAACTTCCTTTTTGTTTATTACTGTCGATATTTCGCCTTTAATCTAAAGGCATCCTCAGGACTGCAAAAACACAATATGAATACATATACTAATAATTATTTACACAACGCACAACAAAACATAACTTACAATCTTGGCCTTGCCTGGTCGACTAAACATATGCGCGAAAATGCATTAACAAACAAACTTGGTGACAATAGGTATAAACATGAAAATGTAAACAATTCAAAATACAGTAATCATAAACAAAAAACATACAAACAACAATACATGAAGCGATGAACAGTAAGACGAAGAATTGTATGTATGTATCATCCCAACATTACATTATTATTGTCAGGTGTTCAGGAAAAAACGAATCGTCGGTCCGATAGCAACATTTCTGTATGTTGTATGTTTTTTGTTTATGATTACTGTATTTTGAATTGTTTACATTTTCATGCTTATACTTATTGTCACCAAGTTTGTTTGTTAACGCATTTTCGCGCATATGTTTAGTCGACCAGGCAAAGCTAAGATTGTAAGTTGTTTTGTTGTACGTTGTGTAAATAATTATTTGTGTATGTATTCATATTGTGTTTTTGCAGTCCTGAGGATGCCTTTAGATTAAAGGCGAAATATCGACAGTAATAAACAAAAAGGAAGATAGATAAGACATCCAATCGTTTTATTTACCCTAGGCCTAGAGCTCAAAAAAACAATCAAAATATTACAATAAACGGCCAGAAAACAAAAACCTAACCAATAAATAACATTTTTACAAAAATTCAACCGTGTGCCACAATCCTGCTTGCAAATTCTTACTGGCAAAAATTTTCCCAGCACGAATTTGCAACTTCCCCTCCAAATGAAATGGCAAAATTGTGCTCTCTCCTTGCAAATTTTACTGGGTTTTTGGCTAAACGAACACGATTTGGTAACAATTGGTACCAACTTGTACAAATTTTTTGCATAGCGAGCACTCTAATTATGACGCGGGGTGTAGCTACCATATTTTTAACCGACTTCACAAAAGGTAAAAGGTTATCAATTCGTCCGAATATTTTTTTTCGCATATCTTTGGACCACGTTATAATATATCCCAAATATCCCAAAAAATCCAGCTTTTTTGAATTCATGGAGGAAAAACTTAGCGAAAAAAAGTTACACTCCACAAGTGAATGCTATTATCAAAATAAGGCAATTTTAGGAAAAGCCTCATTCTTAACAAAATGTGTGCCCATTGAAATATTGGAAGGTAAGTTCTTAATCCATTATAACTCACAGGTTAGTTAATACTTTGTGCCCATATTGTAGATTCATGCGAACGAGATGGAGGAAATAGCAACCTGTGCCGTTCACTATCTTTGCATACCAGCTTGCTCAACAGAATCCGAACGTACGTACAGCAAAGCTGGAAACATAATTTCGGATAGGCGCGCTACATTAAAGCCCAGCATATGTACTAAATATTCTTGTTATATATACTATTTCTTAAAAAAAAACTAAAGATAACGTTTTGATGTAAAATCTTATTGATTTAAAACTATCGGTATGTTCTGCAAACCGGACGATTTGAAATCGGTGCGATTAACAAAACCTATTTTGGAGATTTCTTAAGAAAAAACAAAAAATTTACACTAAACCAATGGATATGACGTCAATCCTCTATTTCAAGCAGTTTGTATTATAAATATTCATTACTTTCATCACAAACATTCAAAAAAATGTTGCAAATCGCAACGATCTCAAATCGTACGATTTGAAAAACATACCTGCTAGATTATACAAGTTACTACTGAAAATTCGATTTTAATCGATGTTAATCGATGTTAATCAACAAATTTTGTTAAAAGATCGATGTTGTAGAAATCGATTTTTTTGCAGCTCTATGGGTAATGTCTTACGAATACAAAGTAACGCTCCAGTTCTGAAAGTATTCAACGCGGGGTGCGATGCTGGTTATAGAGGAATGCCTCCTCTGCGATGGAAAGACCAGGCGGAGAAGGACTTGGCTCATTTGGCGTAAGCACAGAAGAGGAACGACTTGCTTGCTCTGTTGGAATCGGCCAAAATCGCATTAATTTATACTTAAGCATAATCCTACGTAGCTTTTTTATACATATAATACAATACTAACCTTTTGACGTCCGGGAAATTTGAACTTGGCGCGACGAAGAGCTTCCACTACTTGAGCTTTGTACCGGTCGCTTGACCGAACTGACATTATGGGTTGTCCGATATGAACACGGGCAACGGTCCCCTGAGGTTTGCCAAAAGCACCACGCATTCCAGTCTGAAGCCTGCAAAATCACTATTTTAATAAAAAGTCTCTGCTATTATTATTTAGTTCAGATGCAATAATCAGTTATAGTCAAAAATCATTAGGATCATATCCCAGTGCTCAAAATATGTTTCATCATATTAATATCATTTGTTAGTTGCAAAGTTTCAATTGTATACATATACATAAGTTAAATTGCCGTCGTAGCAGCGCAGTAGTTATCTCTTATTTGTAAACGTATGTTTACTGCCGCATATCTAAACGGCATAAAATATGTGAGCCGTTCAGTGTGTAGGGTAATTAAACTGTATGTTTTTACACTTTTTAAATTCTTGAAGTTAAACTTATTGTTCTATAAATTTTTTTGTTATTGGAAAATACCATGGTGGAATAATAACAAGGTGTTGTCAGTAGCGACGTGTTTGTTGTAATTTTGACAAGATCGGCATGCTTATTTTCAGTGCTTCCGATCTTAATTTTTATACTACTATACGTTGGGAAATAGTATCTAAAATACTCCATTTTAGTATTTCGTTTTATAGCGATTTTTAAAGAACTTGGTGTTTTCAGAACGATATTAATATTTAAAATTGCTCCTCAAAATATAAAATATAAAAGATATCGTGGTTATCAAAGGAAAAATACGTACACAAAAATCGTATGGAAAGGCGATTTTTTTATATTAAATATCTTTTGCTGCATTGTCATAATATCGAGCCAAATGGACTACTGATACACTAGAATAGAGCGGCAGCACGGTTAGATTACGATTTCGCTTATATTATCGGTATTTATGTGTTTTAATCTATTTAAAAAATCATATACAGTGTTATAGGAAATTTCTTTATTTTACGGCCTTTACTTTTTCATAACTTACAATATATGTCCAAGCTGTGTGGAGCTAACGATACAAACATATATTCAGGCTTATAAGCTTGTAACTATACATTTTCCTACATTTAATTTGAAATAGTATGCACAAACGGATTAAAAGTAATAAATAATTAGTACCTTTTCTACTACTTTAAAATGCGTGACCGGAATAGACCTGCCGAAAAAGTGAGGTTAAGTTACTGACAACACCTTGTTATTATTACACCATGGGAAAAGACAATTTTTGATTTCCGATTACACTCCTTTCCCCGGTAGCGAAGACACTCGAGGCCTTGCTACTCCCGTACTTCACAAATCACCTGACCCCAGCGAAGCATCAGCATGGTTTCCGTAAAGTGCACAGCACAACAACAGCACTTAACGCCATAAACACTCAGATAACTCGTGGCCTTAACCGTAACCGTCCCTGTGAGAGAACGATTCTAGTAGCGTTGGACTTGTCAAAGGCGTTTGACACCGTCTGCCATTCCACGCTACTAGAA
>NW_016160917.1:55653-57616 GCF_001687245.7 Rhagoletis zephyria | reverse complement strand
TGAAAATTTGTTTTCAGCGAATCTTACACAATCAAAGAAGGGAAAATTGTTTTTGGATCAAATATATCCAGCGCTAATAAAAAGATACACTTGCAGAAATCACTTCATACTTAATGAATCTCTATACAGATTTAAAAAATCGTGCGTTCAGCACCTTAGAAATATTTTTTTCGACAGATGGAGTAAATGACAAGGAAATCGATTAATTTAATCATATTTTAATTGCGAATCTTTTTTAATNGTAATCTACAAGAGAGAGATAGACTTGTTTGCGGAGGGAGGCTATCAACACGGAGTTGGTAAGGACTATGATGTCGGAATGACGCAGCCCACAGTATCGAAGACAATATCGCTGCTATTAAACGTTTTTGAACGGAAGCTTTGCCCAATCTGGATCAATTTTATTATGGACGAGTCAGAAGTAGTAGAAGCAAAACAAGATTTTTACTCGAATGCAATGTTTCCAGGAGTAGTAATGTGTGTTGACGGTACTCATGTTAAATTAACAGCACCTTCCTCTGAAACGATTCTCTTTTTCAATTGAAAAGGCTGGTATAGTCTTAATGTAATGATAGTAAGTTTGATATAAATATGTATGTATATACAAAGTAGATATGCGAATAAGTTGAGAATGTAATCATGATAGCCACATTTGGAAGTTAGGTAGTGCCAGGAAGCATTTTGAACGGCAATATAGAGAACGAAATACAAACATGTGGCTTCTTGGTAGTAAAAAGCCGCACCATGTGTCATATAAATAAATATTAACAACTATTCTTCTAGGCGATGCCGGCTACCCACTCGAGCCTTGGCTTATGACGCCTTATAGAAATGCAGCTGCAGGGTCGCCAGAAAGAATTTAAAAACACGAAGTGTGGTTGAAAGAACAATTGGTGTGTGGACAAGCCGATTCCGATGTGTTTTGGGTGAACGAGCTTTAAATTATGCTCCTCTAAAGGCCTGCCAAATTGTAAGCGTAGCTTGTGCTCTCCACAATATATGTATTAAAGTACAGCGCAAGTGTATTTGCCGCATTTCGTTCAATAAATACTCCTTGCATTGTACTCTATTCCCAACACATTGTTACTCTTTTTCAGCATACATACACAACTTGGCGTTGAGAGAGTAAATACTTGACGTACTTGCTATTACTCCACCAAAGTAGGTACTCTACTTTTTCTCATCGCGTACTAGAGATATTTGCTGCTGCCAAAAGGGAGTAGCAAATCTACTCTATGTATAGTTGTAGTACAGTAAGTACTTGCGTATTAAATTTCAATTCTGGTTGTTAGCCTACTACTTAGTTGATATCGTTTGCGGCGCTGGTCAGTGAAATTGAAAGAGTAAAAATAGAATATGGAAATTGACGATGTAGGGAAATGTTTACGGCCTTATTTATAAAAAATAACGTAGATTTAGACAGTTGTTTAATGTGACATTTTCATAAAACTTTTGTATTCAAGCAGCTTTTTAAATCTATGTATGTACTTAAATTTTTATGAAAGTATTATTTCTCGTCTCTAATTTTCTATAAAACTATTTGCAGTCATTAACCAACAAATAAATTGTCAAAAACAATAACTTAAGCAATGCTGCTATACGAAATAAAATTATTAGTGGCAAATCAAAATTTTGAAAAGTGCCGATTTTCACATTCGATGGTTGGACATGGTAGCGACGAGATGTACGAGTATTTTTTTCTTAAGAGCTGCATACTGATTTAAGAAATTTTTTATAGAAGCACATTTTTTTCCATTTATTGTGCGTAATTTTATATGAATTTTTAGTTTTTCTTGAGAGCCTTTACAACCCTGCAACTCTTTCGTATTCGGATTTTGCTACGAATCGTAGAAATAGTATGCTGCAATCCGAATCGTATTTTCGAACTTTCGAAATTCGTAACAATGGCATGCCTAAAAACGAGCGAGTAAGCTTTTTTGCGTAATTTTGTACGAAAACAATT
>NW_016160917.1:47202-53303 GCF_001687245.7 Rhagoletis zephyria | reverse complement strand
CTTATTAATAAACTCGGTTTGCACTATGCACTTTTTTGCAAATTTCGACGTGGGTTCTGCGCAAAAATACTGAGGACGGCGTAGCCGGAGTGATATGCACAAGAAATGTCGTATAGCTTTGACATGCGGAAGCCCCTCTTCTCCGGCAACACAGAAAGGAGAATTCTACTTAGTAAGGGTTATAATCCCTAAGCGCGGCCGATGGCAGAAGCAAATGCAACAGGTGTTGGACCTAACAAAGTGCATGTTTTCAATGGCTTGGAAGGAGCTGTTATTGCATTAACTGCATTGAGAACCAGTTCTTCAGGCATATGAGTACTTCTGGCTTGTGGTTCAACAATTCAACCAGAAGCTGACATAGATGCGCCCATGGTTACTATGCCCGACAGCTCCGCATACCTTTGTGAATCCATTGCCATAGCGGCCGCTTACTCTGCTGCTATAATTGCAAATACATCAGAATCCATAATGTTCGTCAAAATATGTAAAATTAACCAATTTTACAATAAACAAGCACATGATGAGTGTTTTTTTAATTCCCTTCCACTTTGTTTTCCTTCATTCAGCTATCTTCGAAAAACAACTGATAGCTGGCAATGCTGCACATGTTTCCGCAAGGGTTGCAGCATGTGGATTTTTCGGGTTCTAGAATAAGGGGGTTGATTTCAAAAGAAACGAATTTTCATTGGGCACGTTCAGAAGACGCAACAGCTCAGTAACTGGTGCGATTGCACCTTCTGAACGCGTTGTTGCGTACTTCTGATCAACTGAATAGTTGCGTGTTAGATGATCGTAATATTTTTCTGATCATTTGAGACAACATGTTGGTTTGTACCTTTGAGAGTTGAATTTGACAGCTTATGTATGAAGTCGTTCAGAAGAAGCATAACGATCACTGATTTTTTTTTGATAGTTTTTTTTTTTATAACACTGTGCGACAGCTTAAAGCGGTGTTGAGTAAAATACTCAAGTACTACCAGTAGAGTACTCGACTGTCAAATACCTTTTACTCGCAGTAGTTGCGGAGGACAAAGTAAATACTCTACGCGTCTTGCTATTGATCGGTAGTTTACGTACGCTTGCAGAAACTGGTTTATGCTTAAAGCGCAGTTAGTCAACGACGTAGCGTAAACGTAGGTTGACGTACGTAGCAGCATATCAAATTTACTATTGATAGAGAGAGAGAGAAGCAACGGCAACGTCACCGCCATGCGGTGGTGAGTTTTCGTTAACACGCGAATCCCATAAGGTAGATCGTGTCTGCGTCAACTTACGTCTACGCTACGTAGTTGACTGTTTGGGCTTTTACCCACACTTGACCCGAACGATGAGAGTAAAGGAGGGAAAGTATTTGCGCGGCGATCGGATGTCTTGTTAGGCCGTTTAAATGGAATTGCGCAGGAGTTTAATATGTATTCACTTCCACGATGACCAATTTGAACCGATGCCTGAAAGAGATGACGTGGAAGAAATTGAGCCCGATTATGACCCGGAATTTGAGAGTCTTCGGAGTGATGCTGAACGAATACGCCAAAGAATTCTCGCAACTTTTGTGTTGTGAGTGAAAGTATACCATAAAAAAAGGTTTAAATGTGTAAATTTACCTAAAATATATCTTGCATATATATATATCTGCAAACTTGTGTCCTTTAACTTCAATTATTTTCATCTTTGTTTATTAAAAAAGAAAATAAATATGTATATCCCATTTCCCTAAAAAAAAAAATAATTAACTAAAAATATAAGTTTAATATTTACATGTCTATTTCGCTTAAAATTTTGCTTGCTTTAATTCAAGTGCTTTATCTTTCAATTCAAGCGCTTCTTTTTTTAATTTATTGCGCTCTCTTAAAGCAATTTCTTTTACTACATTATGTCGCTTAAATTCTTTCAGTTTTTCTTTTTCAATCTCACATAGTTTTTCAATGCCGCGATAAACTCTTTTCAGGCTACTTGACACTTACGAATTATGATCACATTGGTTTTTATAAAATTCGCGCTGCATGCTTATTTGGTCACTTAAAAGATTACGCGAATCTTCAGCAGTCGAGGCTGCATGCCGCCTCCTTCTGGGGGTGGGAGCAGCTTCGTAGTTTTCTGCTTCCGCAGTCGAGCTTATATACCGCCTCCTTCTAGGAGTGGGAACAGTGTCGCAGTTTTCAAACTCGAATCCGTTCTCTGTAGCATTTGGCTCCACAATTTCTTCGCCGGTATTTGTAGCAAGAGCTTGGCTACTGGCAGCTTGGCTACTGGCTTCCGCTACCTCTTGCCTTCCACCGAAGCTTAACCCAGCTTGAAGGCCTGAGGTGCAAGTTTCTAGCCCGGTCAGCGCAATCACCTTCTCTTCTAAGGAGCTTATGGGCCTTTTATTAAAACTACCCCCTCCAGTAGCTCGAGATTCCTTTTTGTTGTGGGAAAGCTTTTTAACGTAGCTCTTCCAATCAAGCCATGTCTGAAAACAATAAATACGCAAAGTTAAAAAATATTTAAAGCCAATTGTCATCAATTGTATATGTAACCTTTCGCCATCCTGCCGAGTCCCTGCATGGGTGCCCCAAAGCATTCAGCTCGTTAGCGGCTTGCTTCCAAAAGTCTTCCACTTCACTTCGACTTTTTTAACAAATGCTTCAGCGATATCTTCCCTTTTGCTGAGTAGCTCTACCAATAATTCGTATTGGCTTGGATTAGTGTTCCTGGCCCTATTATGCAGAAATTTCATATAAACACAGGCGCATAAAATATTTGTAAAGTTTTGTACTTACATTTTAATTCGCAGTACTAAAATGTGAAGATTTTAAACAGCTTCCGACGTTGATCTTCTTTCGGGGAAAAAAAGCTACGAATAACTGTTACGAAGTGATGCAGAATACAAACAAACTTGAATTTTCGTAATGTTCGAAAATTCGAATAACAGTTCGGAGACTAGAATGCCAAGGTTGCCAGTTTTCTTCTTTCGTAACTACGAAGGAAATTCCATGTGGTGCAGAATTGGGCCCAGTACTTCACTTTCATATTTTTGAATTGTATTTTGAGGTGAACTTTAGCACATTAAATTTCAATTCGGATGGGCTTTCTGGGACATAATACCAACGGAACGTAGTCTGGTATCTTTACGGATGCAACCAATTCAGAGCTTTGCTCAGAGGCAGGACATTTTTTGAGCAGAGTAACGTCAAACTTTGATATTTCTCAGGATTTCGAACAGTTGTGTTTGCAATTCTTAGAACCATGAGCTACTTATGTATGTACATACATCCTTCCAATGACTGTAGCAATTTTGTTTTGGGCTGGTAAACGCTTGGCCAATTCCATGCCGATTTTTTCTATGTAAACAGAAATTANGTAGCAATTTTGTTTTGGGCTGGTAAACGCTTGGCCAATTCCATGCCGATAGTTTCTATGTAAAAAGAAATTGATCCTAATTGTTCTCTTATACGTTGTCTAAGTATATAGCAAACACCAACAAATTTGGTTTACTATTTTTCGAGAACCGTTGTGCAAATAATGGAAGAATCATTTCTTTCTACGGTTTTGTTTGGTAAGTAACTAAAACGCATTTGGAGTTTTTATATAAAAAATTAACAAAACCAGATTTGTTAGTATTTGCTATATACTTATGGCCTTATTCATTAAAAATAAAGTGGAATAAAGAGCTTTATAAAATGACGTTCTCATACATTTTTCAGTTTATAAACATTTTTAAAATCTACTTTATTTTTCATAAATAAGGGCATTAGACAGCATGTAAGAGGACAATTTATATCAATTTCTTTTTACATAGAAACTATCGGTATGGAATTGGCCAAGCGTTTACTAGCCCAAACCAAAAGTGCTATAGCTATTGAGATGTTTGTATATCAGCGAGAATAGATGGTTACCAGTACTAAGTTTTACGGAGCTAGTTAAGAGTTAGTACCGTCCCATGGCGGAATTATACCCGGTAAAGTAATTAGAGCGGGATGAAAGATTTTGACACTGCCTTATTTGAAAAATTGCCTTTAAATAGTTTGTTCCAGTATCCTTCGTGCAAAAACCTGTGGAACTGTCAAACTACAATGTTACTCTCTCAAGTGAGAGTAAAAGGGGAACAGTTACAGAAGTGTACGGGAACGCAAAAAGCACTATTTCCTGCACAAACGTCAGTCGGTTTGTTTACATGTCATTGGTAGAACACTGATTTGGCTGAAAATCAGTAAATAATTATTAAAAACTATACAATTAGAATAATTGCGTACATATTCAAATATTTCGTTGTTTACTTCCATCTTTGATCGCACCGCGTTCTGTGTTTGTTTACAAATGCAACCCTGCCTATCGTTTGACACTTTTCATGAACTTGCAGGAAGAAAAACTACGGGCAAAATCCTGTAACTTCTGACTGGGAAGAGTTGCTCTCTTACTCGCTCAAAAGTGTTCCCAGTGAGAGAAATTCTTGCGTACGGGAACGACTTCCTGTAATTTCATACTATTTCTTACTATGTCCTAGTGTACTGGAACAAACAAAAAAATTGACTATAAGGCAGCCGAATGTCAGAAAATAAAGCAAGAAAGCCTTTTTATTACTTCACCTGTTTATTGCGCCAAGGTACCGTCCCATGATTCAAAAATACAAGGTTCGATAAACTGACAGTTGTCTCTCCTGCACCGCTCCCTTAGCAGTGGCACCGTGTTGCTTCTTTGCAAATTTACTTGGAAAAAGTGTAGCTTTGGTGTGAAATAGAAGTATAAGCCATTGTGCAATATGTTTATTTGTATATGCATATGAAGCACATTTACCGGATGAAAACATAAACTTTTTTAAATTGGATGTTTACATAAAACTGGCAGTAGTTTTATATTAACTTTGAGCCCTTTTGCAGTTTTTATACAGCTAAATAGCACATAAATTAAGTAATTCCGTAGATATATTAATATTTCGTTTAAAATGCCAGATTTCCTGCAAATACATTGGAATTTCACTACTAATTGCCTACTTTGCGTACTTTTCTACTACCAATTTCGCACCAATGGATTTAATTCTTCGTCTTTCTCCGTCCTTCGTAAATGCAACCTTTTGTAAGGGAGTGTCAAACGGCGGCTGTAAATAATTGTCTAACCTTGTCAAGAATGATAGAATACAAGATTGCGCCGTCCTGGCCGTTGACATTTGTTTACCGCAAGTAAACAAAGAATAGAGCGAAAAGAAAAACGAGTTGAAACTGCAAAAACAGTTCACCTTACAGCGAAAAACATGTTTTAATTTTGCTAAATGTGAAAATATTGCATTTTTCACCTAATCTATTAGAGAATAGTGAACGTTTTAGTGAACTCCATTGCTTTGCAATTAAGGCTGCTGCAGCAATCTGCGGCAGCATCTCAGCGGGATTGATTAGTTAACTTGCTAAAGGAGGCCGCTTGGAGCAGCAGCGAAATCATTGTGATGAAATGCTGTCAATATAATAATAAAGAAACATTTCGGGAACACCTTTGCCGCGCCCTATATACAAAAAATTCAACGATTCGTCGCAGTGCTACACTTGCATCTACGCATCTTGACGGCTGTCGCAATTTAACGCACGGCACTCCATTTTATTAGTTTTCACGCAGTCGTCAACTCAAAACTCACTCACAAATTGCAAAATAAACAATTCAAACTGATATTTCACTTATAATTCAAATTATCTATTTCCCGCTGATTTGTAAACAAAGGTTTATTTACAAGTTGCCACAACTGTCAAAATCGGCAAAACCAAAGTAGCGGTACCACTGACGGCGCCACCTTTGTTTGCTGCATCGTGTAACCTTGTATTATTGAATCATCCCTACGGGACAACTGAGTGATCACTGATGAATCATCTGAGTATCAGCCTTGGAGTATTAACGTCTCAGATATTTCACTTATAATTCAAATTTCTATTTCCCGCTGATTTGTAAACAAATGTTTATTTACAAGATACCACAACTGTCAAAATCGGTAAAACCAAAGTAGCGGTACCACTGACGGCGCCACCTTTGTTTGCTGCACCGTGTAACCTTGTATTATTGAATCATCCCTACGGGACAACTGAGTGATCACTGATGAATCATCTGAGTATCAGCCTTGGAGTATTAACCTCTCAGAT
>NW_016160917.1:39594-47177 GCF_001687245.7 Rhagoletis zephyria | reverse complement strand
GATTATTACTATTTTTAGTATATACAGTAAACTAAATAAAAACTGGGGCGCGACATTTTAGCAAGTATGGCCAATTTTCTTCAGTTAATTAAATGTAAATTTTTATTTGAATTATTTTTCATTATGTAAATATATATTATTTTACATACATACATATATTATACTTTCTCGTTTTTTTTGGAGTCATATTTTTTTTTATGAAGACGATGATAACTCTGCTCCACTTGTTTTCTAACAGCGTGCTCGAACTACTTGGAGGTCATGTTATTGAAAACGTTTAAATAAGGAATAAATGTATGTAAACTAGTGCATTATTGACACTATTATTTTTTAGTTTACCGCGCAAAACATGCTCAAACAACGTTAGTTCTCTCAAGGCTTTCTGCTTCCACCTCCCTTCCCAATTAAACTCAGCCAAGGACTCATCGGTTAAAAGCTTTTTAAACACGCCGCCAACGTCGCCCGACACGCCTTTCACTTTGTACAAATATGTGGTCTATTGAAAGCGGATTGATTTTAATAAAATCAGTTAAATTCGCTATTATTACTTACCATTGCTTTCACATACTCCTTTGCCTTTAACTTTTCCTCGAGCGCCATTATCGGGGTATATGCGGAGCAGGGCAGCATGCTGGCAATTTCATTCATAATTTTGTCACATGCTTCGCCCGTCATACGACAAACTTCCTTTTCGTCATTTTGCACCGAAACCTTTATTTCTCGTGCTGATTTCGCTAGAGCGAGAAATTCCGCGTTTGCGACTGCCTGCAAAATCGAATATTCATATGTTCATATATTCTTATTTTTCACAAAACAATACTTACATTCATTTGGAGTGAGATGAATTTCTTCTCCAGCGTCGCCTGTTTTGTTGACAACTTTGCTTGCTAAAATAAAAAAAATATTAGTGGAGATTCTTAGGCGGTAATTTGTTTATACATATGTGTGTATAAATTATGTATATGTATATATTTATGTACATATGTATTTATATGTATGTATGTATTTTATAAAAAAAAAAATCAATATACAAAAAAACTACCAACTAACCAAAAAACAAGCCTGGTATTAATACAACTTTTATAAAGAGTGAGGTATTTCAAGGACTTACGTTGCTGATGCTTGTCTGCAAAGAATCCCATATGGCTTTTTGGTTATTAAGAATGATGTCCAGCTTCGCGTTTATATCTTTAATGATTTTCAAGAATTAATATTAAAATCGTAAGTGTTAGTTACATAGTTTTTAAAATAGGCACTTACCATCACTCGGAGAGCAAACTTGGCTTACACCTGCCGCTTCCTCTTCTTCAACATTGGTGTCCAGCTTCGCGTTAATTTTCAAGAATTAGTACTAAAATCGTTTTAAATAGACACTTACCATCAATCGGAGAGCAAACTGGCCTAAGCACCTGCCACTTCAACATTGGTGTCGTAGCACCTCTTCTTTATAAGGGATTGGCTAAAATAAAGAACGATGGAATTATGTGATGAAACATTTTTCATACATTCCACTTACTTTCGACTGGAGACTCCTCACAAAACGACTCATCAAGAATATTGCTTGAATCCATGTGCATGGTTCATATTATTACTATGGTTCATATTATTACTATGGTTCATATCATATTATTATTATGGCCCATATATTATATTATATTCATATTATATGGTAGCAAAAATTTAATTTAATTTGAATGTGTAGCAAAATTGGGAAAGTCGTGAAACAAATGGTGTAAAAGTACTTATAAGTATTTAATATTTAATTTTAATATTTCCACCATTTCCGAGGCTAAAACACTTGTAACCACTATTCCCAGACCTGAAGACGAAGTAATAGGTTCCAAAAAGAAGCTCTCGATTTTCTGAAAATATCTACACAGAACTCTGTCTGATTCTCCTGATTTTGTGACTTTTATAATTTTGATTGGGCCTTTCTTCTCACAAAAAATAACTATCTTTCTCTTTTTTATCATCCAAAGTGAATGAACCAAAGTCATTCAAAGTATTGAAATACATTTCTGATCCTTGCCGTTATTGAATCCTCAGAAACGATTGCTGGAGTAATTATGAGGATTTTTAATTTTTTTTAAATGCTGCATGAAATTTTCATATTTGTATGCGGAAAACGAGTCTAATGGACCTAATGCATCAACAGAGGCAGGCAAATGGAGTAATCCATGAATATTAAAACTTACTTTCTCATCGCCATATAATGTACCAAAAAAAGTAACGAAATCTTCCAACATTTTTCGGGCAATACCGGTCTCTCTTCTACAGGACTTTTCACTAGAAAGAAGTCTAATAGCACTGTGTAATAACAGGAAATGATAATATGAATCTTCACTTATACAATCCTTTAAAACAAATATTCCATTGTAGAGCAAAAACTGTCTAAATTCAGTTGACTTCCAATTAGAAACTTCATCTAAGCTCCTGTAAGTAAGTTTGTCATTGATTCTTTTAATATTGCATTTTTTACCCGTAATAAACAGTTTCAGCAATTTCTTAACTACGCCTAAATCCACCAAATGCATGGAATCGAGTGGAAATTGGGAAACCATGCCGAATCCCGCTTCCTCTAAAACACTTTTTGTTTCCTTAAACTGAGTAAGGTGATGAAAAGTACTGGCTCTCATTGCCAAGGACTTATCTGACCTGGGTAGACCAACCTTTTTCGGAAAGGTTCCCTCCTTATAAAGTCCTTCTGCGCTACACTTAGGACATCCGTTTTTTCCATTGTGACCTATTACTCCTGTTACATAAGCCCTGGCTGGAAAATCGCAAATAAAAACACGAATATTAAATGGTTTTAAAACTGCCATGGAACCCAATTTAATTCCGTTTTCTTTAAGTGATTTGGCCTCTGTACAAAAATCACGCATGAAGTCGTTGATGTTTTTGGGTTTACTTAACCCAGAAAAGCAACCAATGACAAAGGGACTAATATGCGGGAAATCCGCGAAAGAGATCCTAAAATTGGCCATAATACTCTGTTAGAGCTCTTGAACAACCTAAGTCCATCAATACCTATGTCAATTACAATTTCTTCCTTATTGGCTAAGAAATTTAAGCTCTCTGACAATAAATAAGTTTGAACTCCTAAATACAAAAACTCACTATTAGGTATTTGTATAACACTAACCTTTTTCCTACTGGTTCCCATAAGTGTTTTGGCCGTCATTGGCAAATCGCGATCACCTGCCCTATGCAATGTTTGCAGAAGGTCGTCCACGGCAATTCGGGATATATTATTTCTCATGGCCCAGAACTTAATTTCGTCAGCTTTACTAAGTTCTGCAGCTTCTTCGCCCTCACTCTCGTGTAAATAGAACTGTTCCTGCTCGCTATCACTATCAGCAGCCAATTCCCTATGGGGACTTGGACATATATCCTCACCCTCACTATCACTGACACCAACACTGAAGTCTTTTTGGGAACTCGGAAGCATAAGTCCGGAGGGACATTCAATTATATTAACATTTGTTATGTATTTGTAATACGGTGAACCCTCAAAGCCATCATGCCTGACGCAGCTCCTCGGCTAGCTCAAGCGCGGGTCGCGGGTTCCCAAACCGCTGCATCAGGTAGTGAGGTATCATAACAAACAAAAGTGATTTCTGCTGCGCTTCACTTACACACCTTGGTTCGCCCTCCCAACCTTGGGTGCCTTTGCCGTTCCATTAAAATTTCTTTGGCAACACCCACATTAAAGTGTATGTCGAAACAAAATTTTATAATTCTAACGTCTTCCTAAAACCTGCCTAAAAGAGCTCTTAGAGAGGGGTTTGACAGGGTAGATTTTCAGCTTTCAAAACGGAACGGATTCTTAATATGGAGGTAGGTTTTACTGGGTCTCTACAAAGAAACTGACTTTAACTCAAAAATAAATAAAATAAATAAAAACTTTTTAATATACAACGCCTTTATAAATGGACTAAAAAGTAGAAAATAATATTTCTCAGTCCCACAGAATTTGTTTTGATAACTTTTGATTTTGAAATTTTAGCAAAAGTCATTATAAACAATCAATGACATTAAAAACGAAAAACGTGGAGCGCATGCAGTACAAAGCATTCGATTTCATTGACAATAGTCAAACTACATAACATTCTACAGCGAAAGTACAAATTTGAGATCGATTTTAAGCGGTCGTTATTCATATGCCCACATATGTACATACATATGTTACTTTTCATATCAATTCAAGTGTATTACATGCGCCCCACGCTTTTCATTTTCAATGTCATTAATTGTTTATAATGACTTTTGCTAAAATTTCAAAATCAAAAGTTATCAAAACAAATTCTGTGGGACAGAGAAATATTATTTTCTACTTTTTAGTCCATTTATAATAGCGTTGTATATTAAACAGTTTTTTTTTTTTTACTTTTTAGTCTTGTCTGTACAAAATTTTGCAATAGATATTAAAATAATTCAACTTGCAGTGAAAGAGAACAGAAGACTATGCAAGCACAATGTTGTTTGCCGTCATCGATTCGCCAACAGTTAGCGAGTGGCGAAACGAACGAACTCAATTAGGTACAAACAAACTCGCTATCGTCTATCCGTGCTAGCTAACTTTGTTGTTGCTTTCACATGCAAAATTCTTCTTTAAGCGACCGGAACCCAAACATAGCGAGCGAGAAGTGGCGAATCGATGACGGCTATACATACATACAGCTAGCGAGTGGCGAAACGAACGAACTCAATGAGGTACCACCAAACTCGCTATCGTCTATCCGTGCTAACTAACTTTGTTGTTGCTTTCGCATGCAAAATTCTTCTTTAAGCGCATGCAATACAAAGCATTAGTTTTAATTGACAATATTCAAACTACATACGTAACATAGACCTAAAATTTCTACAGCGAAAGTACAAATTTGAGATCGATTTTAAGCTTTTTATTAATATACCCACATATATACATATATTTTTTCTCCAATTTCATCAGCCCTATTACAAGCGCCCCACGTTTTTCATTTTCAATCTCATAAATTGTTTATAATGACTTTTGCTAAAATTTCAAAATCAAAAGTTATCAAAACAAGTTCTATGGGACTGAGAACTATTATTTTCTAATTTCTAATTTTATTTATTTTATACTTTTTAGTCTTGTCTGTATAAAATTTTGCAATAGATACTAAAATAATTCAACTTGCAGTGAAAAGACAACAGAAGACTATAAGCGTTGTAATAAAAAGGCTCTTAAAAATAATAAAAAGGGGAAAAAAATAATAAAATATGCAAAAAAAAACAAATATATATGTATGTATGTCCAGGTATAGCTTACTAACTAAAACTTGCATAAAATAAATAAATAAATAATTCAGCAACACGGCCAACATGTACTTATGTATGCAAACGTTAGCACCCCATTTTCCGACGTTTATCTTGGCAGCGCTGCAAAAGCTTTTGCACACTTTAACATCCTCTCATTTAACAGCGTGTGTCTCAAATTTTACAGCCGCCTGTAACCTCCTGGGTAAATTCCCACTACAGCGACTTCAAGCTAATCGCCTCAAAAGTTCAGATACTTTCAGATACCGGGTGATACGTATGCCATCAATAGAAGAATATTCTTAAAAAAACTAGCACTTATACAAAAGTGGTGCCGCGCGCTCTAAGTCTTGGGGAAGATCGTTTCACCTGCACTACCAGTTTCCGGCACACTGCAAAGAAAACCTGCCTTAGTTTCCTAACAAATTATATATGTATATGCACAGATGTTCCGGGCTTACACTTTTGCTGGCTCCGATATATCCTAATACAATAATAAATTAATGATGATCTCTACGGGCGCCTTTGGGAATTTGTCGTAGGGTGCGGCTCCTAATAGCACTACGAATAATCATCTTTTTTTATTTTTTTACGCACAAAATTTTATTTAACCTTTTTTTTATACACGAATTTACCGCGGACGTTTTAAACAAAAGGAAACCGCACTTTCGGTAGTGGCAAGTCCTGCCGTTGACTAACGTTTTGGCGACTCCGCTACAAACGACCTAATTTTATATCCTTGGTTTGCTTATTTATCGGCGTTGGAGCCACCCCCCACATCCTTCTGAACCTTTTACTTGTATTAGTATTCTCGATAATCTAACTATCTTTTTTCTTTTCCTTTTCTTCCAGTGCATTATACCAGTTGCTAAAAACACTAGCCTGGCAATGCCGATAAAGCTTTTTATTGTCTTTGGTAGGCAACTGTCAGAACAATAACCTAGACAACGGACAGGCAAGGAGTTTCGGGTAAGTCAAAATAAAAAAAAAGAATTAGAGGCAATTACATATTTAGTACTGACTAAATTCTATGCTCATCTTCCTATTAAAAAAAAGAAAATCACTACCATTAATACCTTGTGGGACGTTCCTGCGACTAGCTAGCTTGCAGTGTGTGGTGGCAGCCGCTCCATGACATCACCATCAATTCGCCGGACTGGTTGTGCAAGTATCAAAAAAAATTTTCATCCAAGGGCACGACGCAGACTACATACATACGTACATATATTTCCACAATTTTCCTAGGGTTATTTTGCCATACGCACTGAGCCTATTTTGAGAGAATCACCAACAAAAAAACTTCGGCGATTGCCATGGAACAGCGCTCCCATAACACATTTGCTACACATTCCATTGCTTGAGTACATTCCAAAAGTTCTCTAAATCTTTTTGCATCAGATTCAAAGATCCTTTTTCCTTACTCACGCATTTGGAAATACCTCTTTCATTTTATGTAAACAATTGTTTATACCATGCACAATTTAAGATACGTATCTTCTTATTTTCAGCTATATTCCACCTGGGATTTGATTCGAAAGAACACAAAACTTTCCGAAATTCTTCAGCGCTTGGTAAAATTTAACACAAATACTTCAAATGGCGGGCGCGTTGCTTTGCGAAATTTTTGATGAGAAATTTGGCTCTGAAAAGTATTCGGTATGAATGAATTTGGTTTCCAAGTATTATTTTTTTGGTTTTGTTAATTTTTTGTGGTGCTAATTTCTATACTCAAGACAAAAATGCAATTTAATAAGTTTTTTATTTCAATTTTCGATACAAAGCTAAATTAGTTCCAAAGTAAAATACTGAACTAAATGTCTTAAATAGTTCACTTTACATAGTACTCGGATATACAGTATCGGTCATATCTATAGCACGCCATTTCAAAGTGAAATTGTGTGCCACTTATGCTTATTTATTTATTTTTAAGAATTTTCAATGAAAATACAGTTCTTTCTCTAACAAACCCCATATAAACCCAAGTTTAACAATTTGTAGAAAACTTCAAAAAATGGCAACAAATTTTCACCTAAGTTTCAAACTTTTTTCTCGGAAGTGTTAGAATTTTTTTGAGTACACAGTTTTTTAGCCACTGCAATTTTAGTCTGATAATGTGCAAATTTCAAGTGGCTACGAATTACCATTAATTTTTTAGAATTTTTTTGTCGCATTCGCTTTCATATGATGAATAAACTCAATTTATTTGTATATGGATGAAAACCTCAACACCTTTGGCGAAAAAAATTCTAAAAAATCAACGGTAACTTTCAGTCACTTGAAACTTGCACATTATCAGACTAAAATTG
>NW_016160917.1:30361-39569 GCF_001687245.7 Rhagoletis zephyria | reverse complement strand
AAAATACAGTTCTTTCTCTAACAAACCCCATATAAACCCAAGTTTAACAATTTGTAGAAAACTTCAAAAAATGGCAACAAATTTTCACCTAAGTTTCAAACTTTTTTCTCGGAAGTGTTAGAATTTTTTTGAGTACACAGTTTTTTAGCCACTGCAATTTTAGTCTGATAATGTGCAAATTTCAAGTGGCTACGAATTACCATTAATTTTTTAGAATTTTTTTGTCGCATTCGCTTTCATATGATGAATAAACTCAATTTATTTGTATATGGATGAAAACCTCAACACCTTTGGCGAAAAAAATTCTAAAAAATCAACGGTAACTTTCAGTCACTTGAAACTTGCACATTATCAGACTAAAATTGATTGGGCTATAAAATTGTGTATTCGGAAAATATTCAAACACTTCCGAGAAAAAAGTTTGAAATTTAGGTGAAAATTGGCTGCACTTTTTTGAAGTTTTCTACAAATTGTTAAACTTGGGTTTATATGGGGTTTGTTAGAGAAAGAACTGTATTTTAATTCTAAATTCTCAAAAATAAATAAATAAACATAAGTTGCATACAATATCACTTTGAAATGGCGTGCTATAGATATGACCGATACTGTATTTGGTATTTTGAAGGTAGCAACTACTTTAAATCAGCATGAAATGCAACTCTGTGAAATTAACAGTCGTAGCAAGAACGATAGAATACAAGATTGCGCATTCCCGCAGAATGACATTTGTGGCAACGGGTAAACAAAGAATATGGCGAAGAACAATGAGTTGACAGTTGTGAATTTGCAGTGAGAAAACATGTTTTCTTCTCGATTCACCAATTTCTCAAGCCATCTTTGAATATAGCAAATTAAGCACAACGTTAAAAAAAAATTTACAAACACTCTTGAAATGTGTTCAAAAGAATAGTCTTATTCTTATTAAGTCTTATTAATTAACCATTAATAATTTTTGTGTTTGTATTGCAGGTGCCGAAAAAGTGATAATATCTTATCGCAGCGCATGTTTTCCTGCAGAAAGTGGTCGATGCTTGCTTACCTCCGATTTTAATTTTTAATTTGTGGTATTTCAACGTTTTCAACTTAACAAGTCGTGTATAAAGTGGTCCGTAAAGTGTTCCATGCATATTACGCTGGTGCCTAAATTGTATGGCTTCTCCTGCCGGCAGAACTCTACCCACTTTCTGGCCAAGGCGTCGTCGCGGGGAAACAAAAAAAAAACTGCATTTGAGGGCTTTACCCCTACGTCTGCTGCAATTCAACACACGACACGACATTTTTATAAAGTTTTTATTACAAATAAAACGTTTTTTACTTCAGAACGCACGAATTACTTCGATATTTCACTTGAAAGTACACAATACGTTTGCACTTGTTTCTAAACAAAAAGTTTGTTTACGTATTGCCATAAATGTCAAAGTCGGCAAAACCAAAGTAGCGGTTTTGGGAATGCGCCACCTTCAGTTCATTTCACCATGCAGTCGTAGTACATTGTTGCTATCTCTTTCTTTCAAATTTTGAGGGGTTTCATTCTCACTAGTACACAGGATTGAACTAATATATGTCCATACTAGGAATGTTCGATATCGTTTCGATTATTCTGAATATCGATATTTCACGGCACGATAATCGATTTTTTGAATCGATATTCCAAGGTCGATATATCGAAGACATCGATACTTTACCCGCAATATCGATATTTAAGTTGAAATTTATTTTTCATCTAGAAAAAAGTGTATGGGAAAATACTTAAGTAGGTTTAATCAGCAGCTTGTGTGATTTACAGCCCTATTCGCGTGTTGTCACAGTCATCAATTGTCCAAATCGTGTCATCAACTGTAGTCATAGGTATGCACAGTCAATAATGACAAGCAAAAAGCTCGTTTTATTTGCCCATTGCGGCGAAAGTTTCTCTATAGTTAAACAGCTGTTCTTTGTTTACATTTTAACTGGACTTTTTGACCCACACTGCAACAGACGGAATTTCTTTTAAATAAAATACATCGCAGCAATAGATTACGAAACGCCGAAAAAGTGAGTAATTTTATAATAGGAAAATGTATTTCATTTAATTATGAATTCGTGTAGTAAGAGGCGTGAAAGATATGAATGCACCACACGTGAAAGATATGAATGCACCACACAAGTGCAGCTACAGTTTTGTGAATACCACCCCGAACTACAAACGTGTAAAAACTGTCGAAAAAACTGTTGTCTAGGAGTTCCCTCAGAAGTCTTCTTCTCTGTATAATATCTTCTTGCTCCACAATAATAGCCGCGTACATAATAATTATTTCCTCCATACGCATACGCAAATAAAAACTTTTTAACACACCTGTTGAAGCAAATAAAATGGTTTCACAGTTTAGTAAAATTTTGCAACTTTTTTCTGCAAAATTAATCAAACCGTTGGAGCTTTCAAATTGCCCTCTGCATACCTAAACGTGATAATTGATTATAAACATGGCAATAGGGCTGTTATTTAGCTTTTAAGTTTGACAAACCGCTTGAGTCGACCGGCATGCCGTTTTAGTGCTCAGTAATTATACAAGATGGAAATAACACAATTAGGTGAGTTGATAGGCAGGTCTAATATTCTATTCAATTGGGAGTAGGATTTTCAACATCGATTTTTCCGATATCGATATTGTTCAGCCCGATATATCGCCATATCGATTTTACATGCAATGAATTAAATCGATTCATGATATCGATACTTTCTTAAATATCGAACATTCCTAGTCCATACTTGCATTTGTGTTGGTTCACTGGTGTGTGTGTATTACCCAGTAGAAATCGGTTGTATGCATTCGTGAAGAAAGCTTGCTATATGAGTGNTCGATATTCCAAGGTCGATATATCGAAGACATCGATACTTTACCCGCAATATCGATATTTAAGTTGAAATTTATTTTTCATCTAGAAAAAAGTGTATGGGAAAATACTTAAGTAGGTTTAATCAGCAGCTTGTGTGATTTACAGCCCTATTCGCGTGTTGTCACAGTCATCAATTGTCCATATCGTGTCATCAACTGTAGTCATAGGTATGCAGTCAATAATGACAAGCAAAAAGCTCGTTTTATTTGCCCATTGCGGCGAAAGTTTCTCTATAGTTAAACAGCTGTTCTTTGTTTACATTTTAACTGGACTTTTTGACCCACACTGCAACAGACGGAATTTCTTTTAAATAAAATACATCGCAGCAATAGATTACGAAACGCCGAAAAAGTGAGTAATTTTATAATAGGAAAATGTATTTCATTTAGTTATGAATTCGTGTAGTAAGAGGCGTGAAAGATATGAATGCACCACACGTGAAAGATATGAATGCACCACACAAGTGCAGCTACAGTTTTGTGAATACCACCCCGAACTACAAACGTGTAAAAACTGTCGAAAAAACTGTTGTCTAGGAGTTCCCTCAGAAGTCTTCTTCTCTGTATAATATCTTCTTGCTCCACAATAATAGCCGCGTACATAATAATTATTTCCTCCATACGCATACGCAAATAAAAACTTTTTAACACACCTGTTGAAGCAAATAAAATGGTTTCACAGTTTAGTAAAATTTTGCAACTTTTTTCTGCAAAATTAATCAAACCGTTGGAGCTTTCAAATTGCCCTCTGCATACCTAAACGTGATAATTGATTATAAACATGGCAATAGGGCTGTTATTTAGCTTTTAAGTTTGACAAACCGCTTGAGTCGACCGGCATGCCGTTTTAGTGCTCAGTAATTATACAAGATGGAAATAACACAATTAGGTGAGTTGATAGGCAGGTCTAATATTCTATTCAATTGGGAGTAGGATTTTCAACATCGATTTTTCCGATATCGATATTGTTCAGCCCGATATATCGCCATATCGATTTTACATGCAATGAATTAAATCGATTCATGATATCGATACTTTCTTAAATATCGAACATTCCTAGTCCATACTTGCATTAGTGTTGGTTCACTGGTGTGTGTGTATTACCCAGTAGAAATCGGTTGTATGCATTCGTGAAGAAAGCTTGCTATATGAGTGCTTTAGTGTGAACAATTCATGCGGAGTCATGAATTTCCGCGAATAAACTCAAATTCCAGTGAATTGCAAGCGAATGTACGTTGTCGTTGTTTTAAGTATATTTCTTGATAAATTTGAAGTGGAATTTTTGTAATATTTTCAGTCTTGTACAAAAATTTTAGTGAACGGACGTGTTGTGCGATACTATTTTCAGCAAAAACGGGATTTTACAAGATATGCATTTGCATATGTAAATGCTACGTGTTTGTATGTCCCCGTATATTAAAATGTATCAGAGAAGTAGCATTTACATATGGGGATACATATCTTGTAAGAATGCTTTAATACTGTTCCGTTAATGCATTTTTGTATGTTTGAAACATTAATACAACCATATGCATACAGCAGTAGTACAAGTGCATGATTAAGGTACGCATACGCTCTGAGAAACCACGCGTGTTAAATGGAAGTGAAGGTTCATTTATACTGGCATGTATACACAGCAGCAAGCTCATGTCACAAACAGTGATGTCGTATGCTTAAAATTTCTACTGGGTTTCTCAGGTTTGTCTAGTAGGGATGGTACCGTCCAGTGATGGAAAAGTCGGCACTATAGTGCCATTTTTGCACTTTCTTTCACAGAGGCACTTTTGGTACAATTCATTCCGTTTTGGCACAATCATAAATTATAGAAACTTAGCATAATATGCCAATATACTATATAACAAATAATCACATATTACATTATTGATTAAAAAATTACAAAGAGTGAAAATTAAAAGCACTAAAAAATTAAAATAAGGGCCGTGAGAAATATTGTGTCGCAGCTTTTGACAAAACACAAAATCCTATTGTGAAGGCCCAGCACAAAAAGTAAGTTTAGAAGATTCTAACAGGTCTATTCTGCACGTTACCGAAGAGTTTGTAACCGGAAAATTTTATTACCAAAAAATGTTACCAGTTCTTGTCACCACGATTCTACGAACATTGGTAATGCAGTTCAAATATTCAGCAATTCAGCTATGAAGAATTGTGCAAATTCTGGCATTGCATATTTCACGGGGCAATACTTTGTTACCAGCTTATGAGATGGTAACAAAATTTACCGGTTACAAGAGTACACAGAATGCGAAAAGGGTTTAAAAATTTACAGGAACTTTATTTACGGGTTACAAACTTTTTATTACCAGCGCAGAATAGACCTGTAAGTTTGCAGTTTTATAGTCCGATAAATAAAAGGGCAAGTTCCTGCAAAATCCCGTTGATTATGGATAATTTTTTTTTGCTGACGTTGTGATATGTGACCTNGGAAAACGACAACAAAGAAAAATACATAAACTACTCAGCATTATTATTTTTGGCCCATAATACGTTTTTCTAGTGTATAATCATGTCTTTATAGCTTATAATTCAATGTATTTTGTTCATTACCAATAAATTATATTTTGTCGTATTTTTACTCTTCTTTCTCTACATTTTTAGTACACTTCTAAGCAAGTTAGGATTTTCTGCTTTTCACCACGTGAAAAAGCATCTCATCTTCCATCCGAATCAACCAAAAAGTGAAAGTTGATTTTTTGACACCTAAGCCCCCTTTCCGTAGACCAGGTCACATATATGTATTTTCATCCATTTAAAAAACTTTCAAACACACTCTATATCGAAAAAATGCGTACAATCGTAGACTTGGAATCTCTCTAAGAATTCTGAATTAAAAGTTTGTAGCTGCCTTATTTTTAATTTTTGAACAAGGACGAGATGTCGATTTGTGTACATACATACATAGATGTATGGTGTTCGTTAAATTATGAGTTTGACTTTTATATAAAATCAAAAAGAATATTTATCAACTGGTGAAACTGGTCAAAATGGCTTACCGCCATTATTTCGCATATAGGTAGGTTCACTTTCGCGTGAATAAAAGAAGGTTGAATTTTTTGATAAGAGATATTTAAATTCACTATTTTATTAAACTTCTACTGGGTATATTACAATATATTTTCGTTTGGACGACCGTTTATGTATAAGGATAGCTAGCTTACATATATATGTATGTACAGGTTTGTGGTGAATATTAAATTTTCCAGTTCAGGGATGTAATTAAAGGTAAGTATTCAACGTAAGCATTCAAGTTAAGTATTCAAGATAAGTATTCAAGGTAAGTATCCCATTTTGGAAATTCATTATTACGAACTAATATTAGCTTTAAAATTCAATTAAATTATGACTCATGTCCTCGACATTCCGGCGGTCCTGAGGCGATGAGACCTGCACCAAATCTTGCAGCTGCTCCTGCGTTTCTCGTGCTTTATTTAGTAGCCCCCGGATGCATCGTTAGAAGGCGGGCGGGGCTGGCTTCGTTCAGCTCTGCTTTCAGTCCTACGGCGGTTAGGTATTTTTTCTGGCGGGAAAGCCTTTCTTTGCCGATGCTTGCGCACGTGGCCTCGATCACCCGTTTTGCGGCTTTGCTTCGACCCTTGCGAAGTGGAGGAGGATCGGTATAGCAAAGTGTGGTGGGCTAATCCGCAATGGCGACAGCTGCCTGGCGAGTCACAGGCGCCGGTGACGTGCGACGTGGCTAAACAATTTATACAATAGCGGTGCAGTGTAGCAGATTCGCAGCGCTCGTCCGGCGTCATTGCCCGAAAGGCACGGCAATAGCGCAGCGAATGCCTGCGACAGCACTGTCGACATTTTCTGAAGTCTTGGGACCTGTAAGTATACGGTCGAGGGACATTGTTAGTGGTATGCGGGTGATCAAGGAACTGTGACGAGAAAAATGTTAGAAACAGCAGAGTAAGTGTAAGGACATGAACTACCTGGGTGGTAATAAGCAAAGCTTCCCTATGTAGCGTGTGATGGTTCCGCTTTGGGTGCGGATGTCTACCACGCGAACATTTCGATCGGGAGCGGGATGGAGTTTTGTAATTCGGCCGAGCCGCCATTCGTTGGGGAAAGGAGATCATCTTTGATGACGACTAAGTCTTACTCAGTTTTCCAGCGCTTGCTGAACTGGTGATGGAGTACCTTTAATTTTTGCCATTTATTAATTAGGGAGAGGTTTTCGGAGTTCGGCTCAGGAATGGAGAGTAGTGGGGCGCCGCGCAGAAAATGACCTGGTGTTAGAGTGTTCAAACATCTTTGAGCATGTGTGAATACATACAAACATACATATATGCCTGGGTATTAAAAATGCTCAAATTTAAAATTGTAATAAACATTTCTAATCCTTGAATATACAAAGGAAAGATAAAAATTGTACACTTGCACCAAAACTAAAATACAGTTCACTGAAGAAAATATAAATAGCAGAAAATATAATTTGTACGCTTACATTTACATATAAAAATTCATATGTATGTATCCAAACACAAACGTACGATAAGAATGTCAAGTGTATTCGACGCACAAAAGTAGGTAATTAAATGTAAGGAACGTTCGCGAGAAACAATAAAATATTGAATCGGTTGATCCTTTATTAGTTGTAAAAATATAAACATACATAAACTGCAGCGCATACGGGAAGCATTAAAATGTCAATGCTGCAAAGCAACCCTTATGGTGCAACAAACAGAAAATACATTGCTTATCAATATTCTTAACATGCAAAGATGTAGCTGATGCACACAACCAAAATACCATAAGAACCAATGCGCTGGTTTCTTCCCTGTAGTACGGGGGAGCGACTACAGGACTGATGAATCGGTAGCTACCTGGTAAACTCCGTCAATTACAGACCGACTAATTGCAGTGTATTTCATCGATTACTTTTACAAGGCAATGTCCTAGGCGGTAGTCACCATCAGCTCTCTCTGCACTACCGGAAGTTACTAAAGTAGTCACTTACGTGATTTATGGGGGCCCTCTGTCGTAGTTTTTCGCTATTCTGATTCCGACTGGTTCGACTCTGCACTACCACGGGTTAATAGAGTAGCTACTTACCTAGGATTCGGTGCAGTAGCGGTTCAAAAGTAGCGATTGACTCCATCTTTTGTAAATATACATACATACACACACACATATGTACATATACAATTAGTAAGGAAACATAACGTTAGAAAACTGTATATAAAGAAGAAATATTTAATAAATATTCAGAATCGTAAAGACGCTCACCTAACACTCTTCTTCTCTATTTTATTTTGTATGCTTTACTTCCCCCCAACAGGGGTAAGGGGTAAAGCATTTAACAGTCTTTATTCTTCTTTTTTATTAAGGTTTTACTTCCCCCACCAACGGTAAAGGATAAAATTTTAATATTGAAAGTTCTAGCCTCTTATTTTATTAGACTCTACTTCCCCCACCAGTGGTAAGGGGTAGTGAATTTTAAAATAAGAGTATTTGTAGGTCACGCATTGCTGAGAATTACTTGTTACCCCCCACCCAAGGTAAGGAACAAGTGAATCAGCTCTACACCGAACATTTGGTCCATACAAGCCTAACAAAAATTGAGCTCAAGCGGCAAGGTAAGACGGGAACAGATTTTCCGCACTTAAAAGAATAATAAAAAAGCACTATTAATTTTATAGGCATATCAGATTTATAAGTCGTTAAAGCACGAGACTTTATGCATAATCTCTTTATTGTATTAAAAAGAACAAACAACGGCTGTGAGTCGAGGCACAGCAAGGTCAACCAGGCGACCAAACCAATTCCCTCCAACGGTTCGTTTGGAGAAGAAAAAACCATTGATCAAATCCATTTAAAAAAACAAAAACACAATTAAAATGTCTACTAAGCAAAAACTGTTAGAAGAACAGAAGAGTTTCGAGGACCATTTCAAGTCGTGGCTGAGCAAACTTGAAGTCCGAAAAATACCAGCAACAGAAGACGCGAAGAAAAATATTCTCGAACTAATAAATAAATTCACATCAAACCATTACCAGTTACTTAAGTTAGGTGTGGAAAATGAGACGTATTTAACGTCAAATTATTATGATGGCTGGATGCGTAAAATTACTGAAAGCCTAGAAAAATACAATGCAGAATGTGAGCAAGTTGCAGAAGCTTGTAATTTAAAGAAAAGTGATGGAATGACGCAAAATAATCATGGTGTAAAACAAGAACTTGAAGATCAAATAAATCGATTCGAGAAATATTCTTCAAGGACTAGTGATGTCTCAAAAATATGTCTGCAAACTTTAGAAAAACAGTATAAATTACTTGAGGAAAAATATGAAGAATGTTCATTTACAAAT
>NW_016160917.1:0-16821 GCF_001687245.7 Rhagoletis zephyria | reverse complement strand
ACCGACTACTTGCAGTGTATTTCATCGATTACTTTTACAAGGCAATGTCCTAGGCGGTAGTCACCATCAGCTCTCTCTGCACTACCGGAAGTTACTAAAGTAGTCACTTACGTGATTTATGGGGGCCCTCTGTCGTAGTTTTTCGCTATTCTGATTCCGACTGGTTCGACTCTGCACTACCACGGGTTAATAGAGTAGCTACTTACCTAGGATTCGGTGCAGTAGCGGTTCAAAAGTAGCGATTGACTCCATCTTTTGTAAATATACATACATACACACACACATATGTACATATACAATTAGTAAGGAAACATAACGTTAGAAAACTGTATATAAAGAAGAAATATTTAATAAATATTCAGAATCGTAAAGACGCTCACCTAACACTCTTCTTCTCTATTTTATTTTGTATGCTTTACTTCCCCCCAACAGGGGTAAGGGGTAAAGCATTTAACAGTCTTTATTCTTCTTTTTTATTAAGGTTTTACTTCCCCCACCAACGGTAAAGGATAAAATTTTAATATTGAAAGTTCTAGCCTCTTATTTTATTAGACTCTACTTCCCCCACCAGTGGTAAGGGGTAGTGAATTTTAAAATAAGAGTATTTGTAGGTCACGCATTGCTGAGAATTACTTGTTACCCCCCACCCAAGGTAAGGAACAAGTGAATCAGCTCTACACCGAACATTTGGTCCATACAAGCCTAACAAAAATTGAGCTCAAGCGGCAAGGTAAGACGGGAACAGATTTTCCGCACTTAAAAGAATAATAAAAAAGCACTATTAATTTTATAGGCACATCAGATTTATAAGTCGTTAAAGCACGAGACTTTATGCATAATCTCTTTATTGTATTAAAAAGAACAAACAACGGCTGTGAGTCGAGGCACAGCAAGGTCAACCAGGCGACCAAACCAATTCCCTCCAACGGTTCGTTTGGAGAAGAAAAAACCATTGATCAAATCCATTTAAAAAAACAAAAACACAATTAAAATGTCTACTAAGCAAAAACTGTTAGAAGAACAGAAGAGTTTCGAGGACCATTTCAAGTCGTGGCTGAGCAAACTTGAAGTCCGAAAAATACCAGCAACAGAAGACGCGAAGAAAAATATTCTCGAACTAATAAATAAATTCACATCAAACCATTACCAGTTACTTAAGTTAGGTGTGGAAAATGAGACGTATTTAACGTCAAATTATTATGATGGCTGGATGCGTAAAATTACTGAAAGCCTAGAAAAATACAATGCAGAATGTGAGCAAGTTGCAGAAGCTTGTAATTTAAAGAAAAGTGATGGAATGACGCAAAATAATCATGGTGTAAAACAAGAACTTGAAGATCAAATAAATCGATTCGAGAAATATTCTTCAAGGACTAGTGATGTCTCAAAAATATGTCTGCAAACTTTAGAAAAACAGTATAAATTACTTGAGGAAAAATATGAAGAATGTTCATTTACAAATAAAGATATGCGGCACATAATGGATGATTGTGAGACGCGAAATGCAAGANGTTTTCGAACTGGCTGCCGAGATATGTCGATCTTCCACTCAGCCATCGAAATAAAGATATGCGGCACATAATGGATGATTGTGAGAGCGAAATGCAAGTCATAAGAATGTCGGTTTCAGAGCTAAAGAACAGAATAAAATCTCAAAGACCAGGTCCTACGCCTAACTTAAAGGTAGAGGATATCAAAATTTCGCCATTTTATGGAGACTTGTCAGAATGGCCGACATTTAAAGACATATTTAATAGTCTTATACACGAAAGCTGGCACTACTCTAAAGTCGAAAAGATGTATCGACTAAAATCATACCTTAAAGGTGAAGCTGGACGTCTGACGGTGACCAACGAAAATTATTGGCAGCTTGGGAAATCTTGAACAACTGATACAAGAATCGTAGATTGCTGTTCACATCCCAGTTTGACAAAATTTTAGATTTGCAAACAATTAATATTGAATCAGCAGCTAGTCTAAAAAACTGTCTAGATAAAGCGAGAGAATGCATTTATGCAATAAAATGTTTGGGCATCAACCTCACCGACGCTGAACCATTTTTAGCTATAATATTAGTGAGAAAGCTTGATAAAGAAGGACTACGCTTATATGAGCAAAGCATAAAGAAGACAAGAGAAATTCAAACTCTTAAAGATGTCTTCAGCTTCTCAGAACAGCAGTATCTCTCTTTAGAAGCCGTTTCCAGTAAAAGTTCAAATGGAAAGAGGGTTCAAAAAAGGGAAAAAAGTTTCACAAGGAACTATGTCACGAAACACAATGAACAAATATCCTGTGTGTAATGTAAAATACCAGGGCAAAAAATCACCTACTGCAAAAAGTTCAAAACTTTAACAACAGCACAAAAGCGAGAGTTTGTAACAAAAACTAAACTGTACTTCGTTTGCATGGAGCACTACTTACTATGGCTCAAAGTGGNGAAGCCGTTTCCAGTAAAAGTTCAAATGGAAAGAGGGTTCAAAAAAGGGAAAAAAATTTCACAAGGAACTATGTCACGAAACACAATGAACAAATATCCTGTGTGTAATGTAAAATACCAGGGCAAAAAATCACCTACTGCAAAAAATTCAAAACTTTAACAACAGCACAAATGCGAGAGTTTGTAACAAAAACTAAACTGTACTTCGTTTGCATGGAGCACTACTTACTATGGCTCAAAGTGCCATAATCCTGAAAAGAGGTGCATAAAATGAAGACCATAAACCTAAAAAGGTCGGAAAAGTGAACACAATGGTATCAAGGGAAAACTCACCAGCAGTGCTTTTAGCCACAGCACAAATAAGAATAAAATCGGCTAATGGCGAGCATATTTTACTTTGAGCTCTTGTCGATCAAGGGTCACAAAAAACCACGATTTCCGAAGAGGATAGCCAGTTACTTAATCTACCTCGAATTAAATCGAAAACTGAAATATACGGTCGTGGAGGTACCAAAGTTGGCGTTTCTAAGAATAAAATAAAAATACAGATACAGCCAAGATTTAGCAGCGCCTATTTAGTGACAGCAGAAGCCTTATTTCTGCCGGCGCTAACAAGTGTTCAACCAGAAAAGACATTTAAGCAAGATATAAAAGAATGTAAGAACTATGTCTTAGCAGACTCTTTGTACAACAAGTCAGACAGAATTGACGTTGTAATACGTAGCGACATATTCGGTAACATCTTTGAAGAAGGCGTTACCAAAAGCGTGGCATCCTAGGGCAATCGACTAAATTGGGTTGGATACTTTCCAGAGCTGTCACAGCAACCTCTGATAATAACAAAATTTTGTCAGCCAGTATAGAGAAATGTTGGGAACTGGAAGAGGTCCCAACTGAAACCGAGTCATCCAACGAAGACGAGTTATGTCTNTTCCAGAGCTGTCACAGCAACCTCTGATAATAACAAAATTTTGTCAGCCAATATAGAGAAATGTTGGGAACTGGAAGAGGTCCCAACTGAAACCGAGTCATCCAACGAAGACGAGTTATGTCTAAACATTTATAAAGACACTACCAAGCTAGACGAAAAGGGAAGGATTAATGTTAAGATACCTTTCAAAGAAGACTGCGCTTTGGGAGAATCCAGGAAGCAAGCTGTGGCACGTTTTCTTTCACTGGAAAAAATGATGGCTCAAGATGTCAACTTGAAAAATGAATACGCCAAATTCATCGACGAATACCAAAAACTGGGGCATATGGTAAGAATATTTGATGAAAGAGACTGTAAATATTATCTTCCCCACCAAGCTGTTATTCGCGAAAGCAGTACCACAACGAAACTGAGGGTGGTACTCGACGCATCAGCCAAAACATCGAACGGGAGAAGCCTTAACGATGTAACGTACGCGGGACCTAAATTACAAAAGTATATTTTTGACATAATTTTAGAATGGAAATTGTGGAAATTTGTGGTGTCTGCTGACGTTGAAAAAATGTTCCGTCAAACAGTATCAAAACATACTGTGGAGAAATTACAGTAAAAAGCCATTAACAAAGTTCAGGTTAACTACTGTTACTTATGGAACAGCTTCAGCATCATTTTTGGCAGTACGCAGCTTAATAAAAATCGCTGAGGACTGCATTGAAGAAGGAGTGAAGAAAGTTATCGAGGAAGACTTTTACATGGATGACCTCATGACCGGAGCAGATAGTGTACAAGAGTGTAGTGAAGTTAAACAAAAAGTTGAGCAACAATTAATGAAGTTTGGTTTTCATTTAAGAAAATGGCTCACGAATAATTCTTCGGTACTGGAAGATAGTATGCAACAGCGCAGTGAAGAAAATTATTTAATAAATAGTGATGAAATCGTGAAAACGTTAGGACTTAAATATAATAATAATAGATTGGCGCTTACACATATGTTAGTGTTTGGCCGAGCTTCTCCTCCGATTTGTGGCGTGCGCCTTGATGTTGTCACACAAAGCGGAGGGACCTACAGTTTTACGCCGACTCCGAACGGCGATTGTATTTTTATGAGAAGCCGTTTTTCATGGCAGAAATACACTCGGAGATTTGCCATTGCCTGCCGAGGGACGCCCGCTGTTAAGAAAAAACCTTTTTCTATATTTTTTGCGATGTTGTTTTGACCAGGGTTTGAACCCAGGTGCTGATGAGTGAAAGCGCGCACTGCTTGGCACTACACCACAGCGGCCTTAAATGGGATCCTAAAAAAGATGAATTCAAGTTCGAAATCAACCTGAAAGAGAGCAAGAAGACTCAGGGGGCTATCCCCAATAACTATTGTGTTGAAAATATTTCTTCAAAATCTTTGGACACAGAAGCTTACTTGGGATGAAGAATTATCAGCCGAGTTAAAAACGGTTGGAATTTATAAAAAATATAAGTGCACTATGTAAAATAAAAATCTCTAGATGGATTAAAATATCTCAAATGATGGATGTAGAGCTGCAGGGTTCTGCAGATGCATCAGAAAAAGCATACGCAGCAGTAGTGTACATTAAATGTGATGGGCAAATAACCATTGTAGCTGAAAAAAGTAAAGTGAATCCGATGAAAAATAGGAAACCTTTGCCCAAACTAGAACTTTGTGCAGCTCACTTATTATCAAAACTATTACATCGAATGTTAATCACGATTAAGCAAAAGACGAAAATCTATACATGGAGCGATTCTACTATTACTTTAAATTGGATAGAAACCAACAAAAGTAAAGACAAATTTATTCGAACTAGAGTCAGCGACATTAAGAATTTGATTCCAAGTGCAAAATGGAATCATGTAGTTTCTAAAGAAAATCCATGAGACGTAGCATCGAGAGGAATTTTTCCCTATAAATTACAAATACACAAATTGTGGTGGAATGGTTGTGGAAGACTGGTTGAAAGAATCAGAAGACAAGTGGCCAATAGATCAGCGAGAAAACAACATGCGCGGTAACTGCAGTGAGTAAAATTAATGAACAGCACCCTCTGGAGTCTCTTACAGAAAAATACTCCAGTTTTTCAAAACTAATTAGAGTGTTTGCCTATGTATTGCGTTTTAAAAAAAAAACTGCGAAAAACGAAATTCCATTCGCAATATTTATCATCAGGAAAATTAAAAATGGCAGAAATAGAAATAATCAAAAGGCATCAACATAAAGAATTTGAAAATGAATTTCAAAAGCTGCTGAAAAAAGAAAATATAAAGCAATGCAGTAAGTTATCAAACTTGTATCCACCCTGCAGTGAAATCCCAAACTAGTCAGGAAAAATACTAGTTCACAACTAGAATTTCATGACAGAAACCGATCTAGTTCGAAAATGACCAGACTTGTACCAAGTACAAAAAGATTTATTCATGCCCTGTTTTATTTGACTTCGACAGTTTAATACAATAAAGTACACAAAATATTATAACTTTTATTTGGCTATATTGTAAACCGTTAAAGCGAGTACGTACTCGCAATTATACCATACCTGTTAAATAATAATTAATATTCATAATGATTATTAATTAAAGCATGTTTATGTTTGGATAACCGTTTAATGATTAAATACGGATATAATTAATTACTTAAAAAATTCTTACTTAAAAAAGTAATTAATTACTTAAAAAATGTTAATTAATTAATTAATTTTAATTACATCATTGTTTCGTTACTTTTGATCATTTTCAATTATTTTTGAGTTGTTTTAATTACACGATTATAATTATTTGATTAATTTTTATTATTAATCATCAAGGCAAACTATAGACAAAAATTAAGAATATTTTTTTACAAATTTAACACTATTTATTGGCAAATCTAAGGCTGCTAAATAAAAATGTGTAATAAATTAAAGTGTACTTAAAAGTTTTTTATTTTATATTCATGAATTCATTTTATTTTTTTGACTCCCAAAGTAGTTGTTTTCGTCCATAATTTGACTAGTATTTTTCTGTCTATTTTGTACTAGTATGAGACTGGTATATTTCTGACCGATATCTGACAATTGCCATCTCGTAGGACATCCCCATGTTAAAAATACCAGTTGATTGCATGAAAAAAAGATAGTTGGCTGACTAGTTGGGCATGCGGTTCATACTAGTTGTGAAGTAGTTTACAACTAGTACATTTGACTACAGGGCATTTATCGATGGCGAGGGTGTGTTACGAGTAGGCGGTAGGCTGAGGAACTCAAACATATCGTATGAGCAAACACATCCAGCAATTATTAATAAATCGCACTTATCAGAGTTAATTGTTATGTATGCACATAACAAAACATTGCATAAGAAGAAAGTACTGGGCAATGAATCAAAAAAAATAAATTAAAAAATGTATTCGAAATTGCGTGAAATGCATTAGATATCGACAAGAAACTGCTCATCAAATAATGGGAAACCTACCTGAGATGAGAGTTTCGCAGTCTTCACCTTTTACACATACAGGTGTTGACTACGCTGGGCCATTACTCTTAAAGTGCTCCAAAAATAGAGGTATCATATAAAGAGCATATAAAGTAATATTTGTGTGTATGGCAACTAAAGCTATACACTTAGAAGCAGTGTCAGATCTAACGACAGAAGCCTTCTTAGCAGCTTTTGAGATTTTTTGCTAGAAGAGGAAAAAGCTCACACATATATTCCGAAAATGGAACAAATTTCATCGGAGCAAATCGAAGTTGTTATGCCAGATAGAATCAGTACTTAATTCAATTGTATACACAAGGATCTGAAATAGAAGACAACAACGTTCTTACGCCTGGGCATTTCCTTATTGGCACACCGCTTTTGGATATTCCAGAAGTTACGGGAGATGTTGAAAAGATCGGAGCTTTAGACCGTTGGAAAATCATTCAGAAATTGAAGAGTGACTTTTGGAATAAATGGAAAGATGAATATCTTGTAACACTGCAAAAGCGAAATAAATGGAAAGTCGACCATTTAAACATAAGATAAGGCCAAAAGTAATAATAAAAAATGAAAACACACCCCCATCATGATGGCCTTTGGGTAAGGTAACACAAGTTCACAAAGGTACAGATGATAAGGTTTGTGTAGCTACAATAAAGAGAAGTGATGGAACTATTAAAAGATCAATACAAAAGTTGTGTCCATTACATTGTATTGAATATGGCGAAAAACGTACTCAAAATGAAAAAGTGAAATCTAACTATACTTTCACAAAATCTTGCCATAATAATTTAGCAAGACCTAAATGGTCAGTAGCTGAAATGTTGCTAGTATTTTTTGTACTTATTGTAAAACTACTTAATATAAAAGGCGAAGCAATAGCAAGTACAAATTTCATCACGCAAACGAGCCTTTCAAATAGTTCAGCCGTATACTTGGACTCCTATGAAAGAGTAGATGTCGTAGCTTCTCGTTGGAACTTGGTAATATACTACAATCTCGAATCTTATTTCAAAGAAAATGAAAGCATGCCAATTTACTTAAAGCAAATAAAGGACTTATGTCCAAAAATTGTTTACTTCAGCGAACAATGTGAAATAGTAGCAAAAAATCTGAATAGTAAATACGAACTACTAAAATCGAACAACCAGCTTCTTATGCACACAAAAAGAGCCAAAAGAGCGCCGTTAGAAATCATAGGCTCGCTTTATCACTTACTCTTTGGACTAATGGACAGTGATGATGGAGAAATAATGGAGCTTAATATGAAAAACTTATTTGAAAACCAAAATGCCATTGAAAGCATGATTAAAAAGCAAACCCCACTAATTGACGGTACACTCAACGTGCTCAGAAAAACTACAACAGATGTCAATAATCAATTTACTAAAATCGACAATCAAATAAACAACATCCAAAATTTAACGGCGAATTACTTCAACAACTATAGATTCTCTACGTCATTTCAGTTAATCCCCATGCAATTACAATCGATATTAAATGAGTGTGAAAACACACAGACAGCAATAATAAATGTCGAGTGCTTATATTCAATACCCTCTATCTGCAAAAACTAAATTTTTCAGGAGAGCAAAAAAAACTGTTTTANTACAATCGATATTAAATGAGTGTGAAAACACACAGACAGCAATAATAAATGTCGAGTNCAATTTACTAAAATCGACAATCAAATAAACAACATCCAAAATTTAACGGCGAATTACTTCAACAACTATAGATTCTCTACGTCATTTCAGTTAATCACCATGCAATTACAATCGATATTAAATGAGTGTGAAAACACACAGACAGCAATAATAAATGTCGAGTGCTTATATTCAATACCCTCTATCTGCAAAAACTAAATTTTTCAGGAGAGCAAAAAAACTGTTTTGACAGCTATTTTTAAAAGTGTTAATGATTTATGGTACCCCCGAATGTCTTAAATATTCACGCTATATATTAAAACTAGTTTTTTACTTTTAATTCATTTTATTTTAGTTTAAAGATCAGATAGAGGTTATTGCAATTCGAATTATAACTGTTTATATAAAAAAAATTTGCTGATAGGGGTTTTGCAGAATAATGAAAATGTGTAGATGTAAATACTATGTTAATGCCCGTATGATACTACGTTTTTTTCCTGTATTTTTCATTTGAAATACAAACAAAAAAACTGACGAAATTACAAAAACTATTCGGCATTGTGTTAGAGAAGGACAAATTCTGTGTGAAGAACAGCTGAGTTTTGACGTTTCATTACCGAAATTAAAATTGATGTAAAACAGTTTTGTAACAATAAAAATGAAATTAAAGTGGCAAGAGAACTACGTATTCCATTTAATTGACAAAGTCCACGGTGCAGAATATATATGGAATCATATGCTACCATCATATAAGCACAAATATAAAAAGCAGCAGTTTTGGCTCGCTTTGGTGGATGAAATGAACTCAACGTTCACAGCAAATGTACCATTTCAATACAGTAAGTTTTTAGCAAGTTCACATGTAATAACTAAAAGATATATTATATGTTTGTATAATACATATATGTATTTAAAGATGAAGTTACGCACAAGTGGTGCAACATCAAGTCATATTTCAGTTCAGAGAAGCAGAGGATGGACAAGGCAAAGAGAAGCGGTGCCGGCGGAGACGAAAACGTACAGACCAGCTGGAAGTTCTATGTAGCTTTGAAATTCCTACAACATGTGAATGAGCATACACCATCAGTGAATAATTTTAATAAGTGGAGTTTGCAGGTACGACTTTTATTGTGTGAAACCGGGCAAAGCGTCGATTCGCGTGCTACGTAAAATTTGCTTAATATTTTCATTCTCTTGTAGAACCTGGACCCTGATCCCAATCCATCGCGTAAGCTTGGGGAGCAACTGCAGCCTGCAGAATGTTTCGATCCAGGCTTTGACTCAGAGTCATCCTTTTCACTCATCGAAGACAACACAGAGTTCATTACAATTACCCCTCTTGCAATTACAAGTAACAGCAGTATCCAGTCGCTCCAAGATACTAAAAACATCTCTACAGAAGACACTAATAGTGATGCAACACCAATTAAAATCATATCGGATGAGATTGTAACTCCACCTCTGGTTACTTCGCAAAACTGTGGTCGGTTTGATGACAATAACAACAATAGCACTAGAAAGTTGGTCCATGCAACAAGAAAACGAAGAACAAAAATTAATAATGATTTGGATGAAAACGCCTCTGCTTTAATCGAAGCATCACAAAATTTAACAAATGCCTTTCATGTTGCATCAAAAACAAATAACACTGACGAAAAGGCAAACAGTTTTGGGATATACATGGGTGAAGAAATTGTAAAACTGGACCCCGACTTGCAACTCAAAGCGAAGAAACAAATGCATGACATTTTGATGGATCTGCAAAGTGAGCAATTGAAACGGAATGGGCTTATGTAACACAATGACTATTTATATGTATGTATGTACACTCATAGACAAAAATAGGAGTGTCCCTTTTTGTCATGTTTTGACCATTTTCCGTAGGTTATTGAATTTTAATAACTTATTTATAAAACTTTAGTTAACTCTACAACCAAACACATATCACTAGAAGCTTTAAACTTTAAACAAAATTCAAGAAAATGCATAAAATTACATAACAATTTCGAACTTCCTTTTAAGTATTTCAAAAACAAAATGGGTTGTTGCGGCGCCCTCAGCTTAAAAAAAACAATACCCAAAATTAACGGTGATCTTAAGCCACTTGAAATTTGCCATTTATTACATAAAAATTACACATCTACACAGACATGCAATTTTCTTTTTAATATTTAAAAGAAAAAAATCGAAATTTTGATGAGTTTTCCTGAATTTCGTTTAAAGTTTAAAAGTTTTATTGATATGGTTTTGTTTGTAGAGTTAACTATACATCCCGTGTCATAATTATAAACGCACCACATATTGCCAAGTTTAAAGATTTTTAATTAATGGGGTGTATTTTTATAAGTAAATTATTAAAGTTCAATAAACAAAAGGAAAATAGTCAAACTTTACGAAAGGAGGCAGAGTTATTATTTTGCCGAGTGAATATGTATTTTGATTATTCTTACCACTTTTTTACCTTATTATTACTTTCATTAAAATATTTGGTTGCTCTAATTGAATCAAAAATGTAACAGTGTTTGTACTACTCACGGTGCACCGCTAAGTAGGCAGGTATTAGCTAGTAGGTATGTACATAAATTGAAGACATTGTACTCATTTATTTAATCACCAAATAAACCAATTGTTGCTTCTACTAGTATGGAAAATTTCCAACACGAAAAGTTTTGGTTTATTTAAACAATGAAACGATATTTTAATTTACCGCAGAAAAATAGTTTTCGAAAGTTTTTCTTATTTCTTCAGCGCTCCTTTTTGACGCATTTCTTTCAGAAGCGGTTGTTGTATAGTTGTTATCTATTATTGCATCTATTTCACTTTCGGAAATGGCGTCAAACGTAGTTTTCTTTTTCACATTTTCTGTTCTTAAAAAGTTGTGCACACATACGCAAGATAATACAATCTGAATGGCTGCAGCTGGAGCGCGATGGATGGGTGAAAATAAAACTCGAAAACGGTTCGCAAGAATGCCAAAAGCATTTTCAACAACGCGCCTGTTCCTCGAAAGTATGTTGTTGTATTTAAGTTCGCTTGGTGATAGTCTTAGATGAGAGTAAGGTTTCATTAAGTAGTCTTTTAGAGCAAAGGCATCATCGGCTAAAAGCACAAAAGGCGAGGGAGTTGACATGAAAGGGAGCGTGCATGGGGCTGGTATATGTACTTCATTTTTTTCAATAGCGTATTTCAGGTCCGAGTTCAACCAAATTCCAGCATCACCCACTCTCCCATTAACACCGACATCAGCATAAATAAAACGATAGTGGGCATCAGCGATTGCCATCAATACAAATGAATGGTATCCTTTGTAATTGAAATACGTAGATCCTGCTTTCCTCACTGGCAGTATTCTGCAATGCTTTCCTGAGACGTTTCATCAGTTGAGTGAATTTAAAAGTGTTAATTGTTAGTTTACCATCTAAAGCGCCGATGCAGTTCGGGAATCCCCACATCTGATAAAAGTCTTTTGCAATATCACGCCAATCTTGCTCACTTGCAGGGAATTTCAAATACTCCTCCCTTAACGCCAAATATATTGCGGGAATTGATTCCTTTAAAATTCTGGAAATGGTTGACTGCTGAATTCGGAACGGCAATTGAAGTGACCTTTGGGTTTCACCTAATTTTGGAAATATGTACATACATATGTATGTCGGTACTAAAAATTACCAAGAAAATATTATATCTTACCAGTGGATAGATATCGCAATGTCAGCTGCAGCCGTTCCGCAGCTCCTATGCAGTTCCTGAATTTTGTATCCTGCTTGCTAATATAGGGGCGTACTTTTTCTAATAAGAATGCAAACTGAGCTGGAGTCATTCTTAAGATATTTTTGTGAAGGATTGAATCCTCGCACTCAATTTCCTTTACCAGTTTATGGCTAAATCCTATGAAAAGTATTTTTGATAATTACAAAAACGAACTATATACATGTGTTTTTAATGTGGAATTCGAAACTTACCTTCCAGTTCTCTTTTTAAAAGCCATTGCGCAGAATATTTTTTTTTTAGTCTTTTTCTTTTTCCTACGCTGTATTAAGGCAGCAGCGTTTAGCAAACAATTTGTTGCAATAGATACAACTTGTATTTCCATTGTATGCTTAGAAAATCTCTCGTATGTCAAAATGCAAACAGCTGTGTAAAAAAACTAACAAAATACAGCCATCTGTCAAAAAAACCTAACGAAATACAAGTTGGCCGGACTGTTTTTAACAACCTAGTTTGTTTTTCGTTAGTTTTTCGTTTGTTTTTTGGTATATAGCTTACTCGCTTACACAAGTACTGAAATTGTATGTGACCTTCTCTTTCTTTCAAAATACAGCGTAAAATACACTCGAAATACAAGAAAAAAACGTAGTATCATACGGGCATAAACAAAGTTTTTAATACAGAAATCATTGGTGTGCAAAATCGTTCCCTTCTATTCGGACGTGCCCAGGAAACCACATAATTTTAATGGTGTTTTTGTGTCGAAAGAGTAAAAAAAGGCTTCGATTGCTGATTTACTGTCCGAGCATATGAGGAAATTTCCTTCGTTTTTAGAGGCGAAACGTATAGCTTCTAGCAATGCAGCTGATTCGGCTGTAAATGCCGAGCAGTACGCGGGAAAAGCACCGGTGAGAATTGAAACACCTAGCCCTTTTGTTACCGCAAAAAAAAACAGCTGGTATCATATCTGGAACCGTCTGTGAAAATAAGCTCCCAGGTCATTTAGAGATGGAACTGGGCAAATGCCCAATGCGGTAGAGTTTTTAATTTAGTAAGCATCGGAGTAGATATGATGTCCAAATATTTCATGTAGCTTAATATACGAAATAAAGCAGATTGCTTGCTACATCGGTTTTTTTATTGAAAGCAGTATTCGACGTGAGAGATAGCTTTTATTGGGGAGGTGGGACATGCACGGATGTTTCTTATCCTCTGCTGCATGGTAAGGTGTTTCTAGCAATTTAAGATATTTTTTTGCGCAGTGTGCGTAAATTACGAGTCCAAAGTCAAATTTTCCTAATATAAGAGCCCTAATTACATTTACGAGTGTAGTTATATGAACTAAAGAATACTTAGAACCAATTGATTAGATCGCTTAGTATGTTAGAAACAATTATTTTTACTTGCGTCAAGGCCTTAGTCTTAGATAAAATTAAAATATCAGCGTAAAGGTGCCCACACTCACCTACGTGTACGTATGCCGTGTCTGTTTGACGTAAAACATAAAAAATTTACTACAGTTGATGGAGAGAGAGAGAAACACGCGTAAACGTCGAACGTACACGGTGGTGAGTTTTCATTTACATGGCGCTCTTATAAGTTTGATCGTGTCAGCTGACACGTTAACGTACGTTGGCGTCAGTGACATGATCAAACTTATGAGAGCGACATNAATGGTGTTTTTGTGTCGAAAGAGTAAAAAAAGGCTTCGATTGCTGATTTACTGTCCGAGCATATGAGGAAATTTCCTTCGTTTTTAGAGGCGAAACGTATAGCTTCTAGCAATGCAGCTGATTCGGCTGTAAATGCCGAGCAGTACGCGGGAAAAGCACCGGTGAGAATTGAAACACCTAGCCCTTTTGTTACCGCAAAAAAAAACAGCTGGTATCATATCTGGAACCGTCTGTGAAAATAAGCTCCCAGGTCATTTAGAGATGGAACTGGGCAAATGCCCAATGCGGTAGAGTTTTTAATTTAGTAAGCATCGGAGTAGATATGATGTCCAAATATTTCATGTAGCTTAATATACGAAATAAAGCAGATTGCTTGCTACATCGGTTTTTTTATTGAAAGCAGTATTCGACGTGAGAGATAGCTTTTATTGGGGAGGTGGGACATGCACGGATGTTTCTTATCCTCTGCTGCATGGTAAGGTGTTTCTAGCAATTTAAGATATTTTTTTGCGCAGTGTCCGTAAATTACGAGTCCAAAGTCAAATTTTCCTAATATAAGAGCCCTAATTACATTTACGAGTGTAGTTATATGAACTAAAGAATACTTAGAACCAATTGATTAGATCGCTTAGTATGTTAGAAACAATTATTTTTACTTGCGTCAAGGCCTTAGTCTTAGATAAAATTAAAATATCAGCGTAAAGGTGCCCACACTCACCTACGTGTACGTATGCCGTGTCTGTTTGACGTAAAACATAAAAAATTTACAGTTGATGGAGAGAGAGAGAAACACGCGTAAACGTCGAACGTACACGGTGGTGAGTTTTCATTTACATGGCGCTCTTATAAGTTTGATCGTGTCAGCTGACACGTTAACGTACGTTGGCGTCAGTGACATGATCAAACTTATGAGAGCGACATGTAAATGAAATCTCACCACCGTGTACGTGCGACGTTTACGCCACAGTATATACAGTAATAAACCTTTTCGCAGTTTTTCACCAATTGGTCCCCGAGGAGTACTTTTGGGTTGTGTGCAGCGTTTTCGTTTTGCGAGCACGGCAACACTTACTGTGGGGAATTTCGCCTGATGATTAGAAAAAGGTCTTCACGAGGATAAAATCTATATAATTATGTTATTTATGAACAAAATGTGGGTTAAGTATAGTATCAATGCTTACTTAAGAATAATATCAATAGTTAAGTACATAATTAACGCTTGTGTTTCTATAAACTGGCAACTCACATCGTATTGTTTATTAAAAAACGTGAATTTTGTGTATTTATCAATGAAAACTCTAAATTTCCGAATATATTTAATCTTTATTCCAAAAAAAAAACAAGGTTTAGTTATAGAGACTCCAATGTCTGCCAGCGCATTCGCACACCCAAGTTTGAGCGGAACTCCCCAAAAATACTTAACATCAAAGTATAGAATATCAAAAATATGAGTCATACACACATACAATAGGAATTGCTATCAATTGCTACCTTACAAATTCAAGACACGCATTTGGTTGGAGAGTGCGTTGGTTATGGCGGTCATAAGTTCAGCCAACACATTCAATGGTCCATTACCCGGAGCTGTTCCAATATTCATCATATTTTAGTGAGCCTCAGAAGCCACTGCCTCTGGCTACAAGCTGGATATCTGAATATTGGAAAATAAATAGCAATTATCTTTTTAAAATTATTAGAAAAGTGTCTGTTTACTTAATTACCTGTGCCACTCTGACTTAGTACGGTTGTTGCTCCCTTTCATACCACAATAATTTTGTATGCAACTCTGAATCAGCAAAATTCATGCTCTTCTCATTATCAACCCTGATCAGATTTTACCCCCGAGGAGTACTCAAAAAGGTTTATTACTGTATATACTGTGGTGCGTAGAGCTGGGATACTATTGATAGTAATATCGATAGTTGAAAACTGTCGTCACTATCGATAGTTTTTGAAAACTATCGATGTCGGTTTTAGCAAGACTTCACAATGTCTCTTCTTTACATCTCTACACATTACATTAATTTTTTTATGCAAGAAAATTCACAACACAGTCGGCAAAAAAGAAAAATTAAGTCATTGGGATTTTTAGCAACTATAAGCTTACACTGAGTTGTAGTAAAATTTAATAAGCTATAAAACTGCTTATAAAAAATTTTTATGGAAATTCGAATTAAAACGCTTGAATTTTTAATTATTTTGTAGTTTTTTATGTTTTACACAACTTTTATAAAAAATTAGTAGACACTAAATAAACAAAAAAATAGTCAAAAGTGCTAAGAAATGTTTTTGTGCTTTTATTTTGTTGCAGTACTATATTCGTTTTCTTATAATATGGTAAAATCTTAATAATTTCCCTTGTCTGGATTTTTATATGCGCCTCCGTATTTGATCTCAGTTGAACTTTTATAAGTATGAGTTGTCAATTTAAACGAATGTCTTTTATTTTGTTTGTTTTGTAGTATTATAAATGAATTTTTATAGCCAATTTCACTTCTTTGCACTTCAAAAGGGACAAACAAAATCCGAATTTGATTTTGCCATATAAAAAATAAATTCAGATTTTGCCTGTCGCTATTCAAGGGGATGCAAGTGTACGTATATAAGTTATATAATTCAGACGCATAAATTAATAAGTTTGATTTATCATTATAAAAAGTTCTTTTTGATGCACTCAAATTTAAAAAAAATATACAATCTCTTGAGCGTTTCAATTCAATACCTTTCACAACGATAGTACTATCGATACTATCGATGTTTTCAACTATCCTTTCGGAAACTATCGAGTGGCGGTACTATCGATAGTATCCCAGCTATAGTGGTGCGAATTATCAGCGTTTTTGACAACTATTACGTAGTGATTGAACTTTTTCGAAAAGTATCGATACTAGTACTGATTTAGAATACTCTAAAGAAGAATCGATGCCAGTACTCATGATTGCAAAAAAGTATCGATAA
>NW_016160916.1:30450-57630 GCF_001687245.7 Rhagoletis zephyria | reverse complement strand
AAAGTAGGCTGTGGGTGAAATTGAGAAAGAAAAGAATATTACAGGAAGAGATAATACTACATTAAAACGACAGTGGAACAGCGTGGGGATGAGTTGGTAGCCATCAATGAGAATAACATGTCGTAGACATAAATCAATTTGTTGCAGGATTTTATGTGTTTTATTGGATTTCGAAGCGACTTCTTGGAAGAAGTCTCAGTAGGGCATGAAGAGGGTGGATTTGAAAGCAAAGTGATTGACGAAATTGATTTTAAAGTAAAAGACAATAAAGTTGGCATTACTGTATTAATATTTAAAACGGGAAAGATATACTTAAGTACCTACCAGACTTCCTTTTTTGTAAACTGTTTATTGCGGGTTTTCCCTTGAATATTAAATTATGTCTATTGAAAACACCAAGCGAATCCAAGCCCTCCGAAACGTAGTACTTCCATAGCATAGCAGATGTTCCTCTTTATACGCTTTTTACTACGCTTACCCTCGTCCAGACCGTAGGTTCAATATCAACACTCTAACAGACATTTTTTTTAGAAAAAATGGGAATATAAACGTCGTCTTTTTGGTTTCTTTTAACAAACTTTGAGTTATTAAATGAAGCAGCAGCTGCCTTTAAAACTATTGGAGGTTACTAAGAAAAATATGTTTATGCTCCTACTAACTATATTTCCCAAATACTCCCTCACAGACGGATCAATGACATCCACTACCACAGCCTACTACATTACCACTGCACGCACTATCATCGATACATCCCTTCTACCCGAATTTCACATGCAATTTCGCTGTTAAAAGCTGCAAAGATAAGCATTTAATCTGCACTGACTCCCTTTCAGGCCTAGAAGCCATTAAAAATACAAACAACAGCAACCACTAAAACACATAAAAAAAACAATTTAGTACAGTAAAGTGCAAATTTAAAGTAGCGGGGATTTACGGCGGATTTTTGGCAATGTTTTTTTGGTTAAAAGTGTTACTAATTTTTAACATCTAAAAAATAATCGAACAGACTTCGTATAGAAGAAAATGGCTGACACTATCAACAAAATAATTGTGAAAAATCAACGGTAAAGAGCGTGTCAGACGTGGTAATATTTTTTTTTTACTTTTCGACGCGATTCGCTGTCAAATTTAGAAAGAGAAATTTTACCTCGATGTGTGAACAGCCAGAAAGACCTTTCTGTCACATTGCAAGATAAGACTGCAATTGAGAGAGCGCAAATCGATTTCGGAAATATATTTCAACTTGCTCGTGCTGCATTAGCGATCTACAATTCGCCTTTCGGAAATAAACAACCTCTTTCGAAAGCCACTTTACATGCAAGGTGTGACTGCTCATGCAACTGCTTTCTGAAATTTCTTAATTTGACAGCCTTTTCGCAATATGTTGCATTGCCACGTCTGACCGGCTCTTAAGTTCTAGCCACTTCAAACTTGCACTTTATTATACTAAAATTGAGTGGGATAAAAAACTGCGTAACTAAAAGTCTTTCTCAGAAATCTAGTTAAAACACGCGAAATTTCTACGAAAGTTTGTTGATTTTTTTATAAAATAAAACAATAAAATAACATAAAATAATAATGATGATTTCGCACATTTATTTACAATTACTAAATTTTCCGATATTTACAAAGTTTAGGAAAGTCAAAAATTTTAAAATTTTTCGCATGGTCAGACGCCATATTGGATCCGCCAGTTTGAGTTTTGCAAATCTGACAGAAGACTCGTAACTAATTAACCCTCTAGTACCAAATTGAGAATTATTTCTTTAAAACTTCGACTTTTGACCGCACTGTGGGAAATTTTGAACTATTCAAACAATTGGTGATCGATTCTGACGTTGGCAGCAGTATTTATCATCGTAATTTTACTCACCAGTATTACTATTACACAGATACTAAGCTCAGACATCGCGACTTGGGTGGGTTTTAAAGTTTTGGCGATGGTGGCTACATGGTATATGGCTTAATTTGTTGGTCGACGCTAGGCGCTAATTTTTCGAAAAATACGATCAAGCGATTCCGCTTATTTAACTCTCGATATCGACAAAAATTTCTGACTCTTCACAGGTAGGCACGGGCACATGTGAAATGGGCAAGAAATATAATCCAACTAGTTTATGTCGGTTGGGCGAGTACCCTCAGGCCTGAGAAACGATTGCCGAAATGGTTGGCGTCGAACTCCCGTTGTGCCTAGAGCCCATACATTTGGATGTTTCTCCCCGCCGCTAATTAGTACGAGGGTTGCTGGGTATAGTAATGGCCTTAAGCACTTCTGGTGTTGTCAGGCGCCATCTGACGTTTCCATAGGTAAGTGTGACATATTTTGCCATAAACTGTTAAGCCAGAATCCGGCATGCAATCCTTAGCATCGGGCAATGATAAAGCTGATGAATGAGGACTGATGCCAGCTTAAGCCCTCGTGGTGAAAAGTACAGAAAAAAATGTGGCCAGTGAGAGCAACAGATCAGTTGAGATTAGAATGCAGATTCTCAGATAACGGATGGGGAAGAAATAGAGTTAGCGCTCAGATCTATTAAAACTGGCAGGTAAATTACAGTTGTAAGAGTGTTCTATGCCGGTGATGTCAGCTTTAGTCTTCCTGAGGACATCAACCAGCCGGGCGAAGGTGTCTTCCTCATTAAGGATCCGGATATTCTAGGTGCATACCCTCAAATCATAGTCTTTTATACGTTTGCCATGGTCATCATAAAAAAAAAGAGTCTCATCCGAGGCTTTTTCTTCTTTTTCATTGGGCGGGTTTTTAACATGGCGGGCCGCAAACTCAGCGCACGCGAAGGAAGAGGAAGGCCTTTCCTGCGTTAGAAAGACTAAGTGGAGAAGGGCTTGGCTTCACTTGACATTTCCAGTTTGCGTCAGTTGACTGGCGTGCTGTTTTGGACTTGGTCAAAATCGCTTCGGCGGTTACAGCGCCAAGAAAGAATGAGAAGAAGAGTCTTCAATGAAAACCCTAGAAAAACTTGTGGCGTGCGACGGTGGTAGATATTTTTCTACAGGAAGGAAGAGGGGTGTGCTCTTGATTTTTCCGAAAGCTTTGCCAAAAAAAACGTTTTTTTTTTTGGGACGGGTTCTTAGAGTCCATTTTTCAGCCTCCTAACAGAGTATGCCCCATTCCACTAAAGCTAAACGTGATAAGACGTAAAGTTTCTCATAATTTTAGAACTCTTGCCACGTGCTTATGGCGAGATGATTTCGATGATAAACGAGACAAGTTAATGCAAGAAAAATCCTCAAAAATAGGTCCTACAATTCTTAAAGGACTTAATAGAATTCTTTTGCTTTAAAGCCAGTAGCAACGCGCTAAACTAAAATTTCTTTGTTGTTGTTTCAGTTTTTTTTTTAAGAACATGCCACGTGCTGCATTTATTGAATTTGAAATTTACAATTTAAGCAATTTTAGATCCGCAGACGATCAACTTCTGTTAAACAACTGACTGTCAGTGCGTGAGCAGGAAAAGACGCATACCGACGACCGAGGAATTTCCAAAAACTTTTTAAACAAGCTACATCAGTGTATAACAAAAATCCGAAAAAAGTGATGAGCAGAAGAAAACTAAGTTAGACAAACAATTGGTCCTTCAAAGCGATTAGCGAACAAGTGGGGGGCAATTGGTCGGCATACGCGTGTGTATGTATGTATGGATGTGTGTTTGTGCGTACTTGCATAGCAATGAAAGCAATTGATGGTCGTCTGCCTCACTTCGACGCCACCATCAAAAAGTTTAACAAAGCAAACAAAATTGAAATAAAAAAAAAAAAAATAAAAAAGTAACAAACAGCAGCAACCGGGCCGGCCACCATTCACCCGCCAGCGTGTCTACGCTAAACCTAATCTGATAAATTGCAATTTGATTTTAATTTGAAATTTTGACAAGCTACAAGCGTTTGGATAACAAATAGCTGCATGATAGATAAACGGAAAACAAGTTGATAGAACATCGTGAAATAACAAATTGAAAGCAGAGGGCATACGCACCAACAGACATACATACAACCATCAATTGGGAAGCAATGTTGGAATGAATTTACGAATTTCAAAAATTTAAAACAGTTTAAAAGTTTTTGCTGCAAATCTTCATCGCTCGATTGATAACAATCAAATGGACCAGCTTAAATCCAAGGGCTATTTTCATATCTTGATTTTATCTGTGGATAATTGTGTTTTGGTTTAGGCCACTGAACTGGAACAAACAAAAAAAAGAAAGAGAGAGACGAATTCTGTTGCGAAAATGTGAAAAAGCTGTTGCCGAGAATTTACTTTTGCAGCGGAATTTAATTGATTTTGCGTGGAATTTTTTCTTCAGTGGGATGAAATGTTTTTACTCTGTGTATGCTTATGGCGTAGAAAGAAAAAATTGTTTTTAGATCGATTAAAAGAAGGTAATTGGGAAAAAAAAATTTTGGGCTTTTTTGTCCATAATTCCTCTCTAGCTGAGGAAACTACATAGAATAACATTGTAAAGAAATCCTTTATTTTAGGTCTCACAACCTCAATGCGGTGTGCGCCTTTATGAAATCACACAAAAAAAGGGATCTACAGCTTAATGCTCCCTAAGAACGAAAAATATATTTAGAAGAAGCTTTTTCAAGTCATAAAGAAACTCTGAGTGTTTTTTATTCGCTGTCGCGTACCGAGCACTGTTAAAAAACTCTTCTTTTTGGATGTAGTTCGGAACAAGAGTCGAACTTTTGTCCTTGCGCTCCTTTAACCACTTAGCTAAAGCAACTTCCAGTAGAAACACTCACTGCTAAAAAAAACTTACATTAAAAATCAGATGTAGGCAAAAAAAAGTTAAAAAAAAATAATAATACTGAGATTTCTATAAAAATCAGATGTAGGAAAAAAGCTAAAAAACAACAAACTCAATACAAAAATTAAAAATTAAAAATTAAAAAAAAAATAATAATTGGCCTCACTAACTGAACAAACTGCCAGTTCATTCTCTCATTTAAATAAAAAACTTTGTTTTTAAACCGATTTTTTTTTTAATTTTCGGTATTTTTATTTAAAGTACTGAAATGTTTCTTTCCAAATAATGAAAGAAATTGATAGTCAAAAGAAAAGGTTTTGAGGTGGGACAAGTTGTTTTCGCTATTTTGATCGATGATCATATATCTATATATTTTGAAATTTGTATTATTATTTTTATTGATAACTTTTTAATAATAGGGTTCTCAATACATATTTGCATCATCAGTAGAGTTGTTCCTTTATAAATATTAGTTTTATCGACATTTTTATAGATTGCCGGTGATACATTAGACTTTGAATTTTACCAAAACAACTAAGGCTCAGAATTCTGCACAAAGAATATTTTGGAAACAAATTAAAAAAAAATTTATATTGAGTTAAAAATTAGGTGGCAACCCTATAAAGAACATGTTTTGAGTGTATATGTACTCTGCATACATATGTATGTATAAAGCTACATAAAATATGCTCGGCAAAGTTAGTAAGACACAAATTGGAATTAAAAAAAAACGTGGCAACACTAAACAATAATATTTCTGGATGAAAGCACTTAAACTTACCTTTCATTGGATATCCATATTAAGTTGTAATAGGAAAATTTAGTGGAATCGAAAATTGGTGGCAACCTTACACTAATATCCTAAGGGATGACATTTATATAGGCAAAGCATTGTTCAAGAGCTTTCTTTTCGTACACATAAGGAGTATTTTAGTTTCCTAATCAAAAAATTAAAGAAAAATGTCAGCGGAACATAGGTGGCATCTCTATAAATAAATATTCCGGAATTGGGAATTTTTAAAATACCTATATCCATATATTTTTTATTTTTTTATTTTTAAAATATATCCATATAATTATCTTTATTCAGTATGTAACTAATTTCGAATAGGTGGCAACCTCATCTGAATAAAAAATTTCACCAAAATCTTTGTTGCTACTCTGTGACTGCTAAAATGTACAAATCTGTACGAATGCACAAATCGTGTGATCCCTGCTTTAGTTTCATGCAGTGTGGAATATCGCTTAGAAATCCCTATTCCATTTATGGTTGATCAAAGTATTGACGGTAATTAATCAAGCGATCGAAGAATTTTTGTTGGATCGCCTAGGCCAATCTTGATTAAGTAATGTTTTAGTCAACCACAACAAAAGTCTAACCTGTGTTCAACATAATTTAAAACACAAGAGACATTTCATGACCGACTATCCTAGTCGAAAACTCAACTGAGAATGTTTCTTCACTAAAAGATTCCTGGGTTAATTGAGGCGATCGGCAGTCTATTGACTGAAGCCTTTGATCGAGCTCCTGGCTCCTCTAGACGAGGCCTTGTACATCCCTTCAAACAGCAACTGGTTCAAAATTTTATCTTTGCATAGGGTAAATATTTAGTTCGAGTGAAACTCAAACGTACCAGTGCCTTCGGACCACAGTATTATAAAAATTTTAAATTACAACTTCCTTGAAATTGATGGTTGTAGGAGATTTCCCTTTCACTGCCAAAATTATGAACCACTTTTCCAAATTTGTTTTTCTATCACCTTTCGAAAGGTATATGCATATTCACATATATACACATATCATACATATTGTTTATAGGTACTAAGTTAGTAGACAAAATAACCCACACTAAAACACCAAACTGGATTCCATAGCGTTTCCGATTGGTGACATCTGCCACACAGACATCATTTTCTCTTGCAGCAACTTGAAGCAGAGTGCGTGCAAATATTTGCTTTCATATTCATTTTAAATAGGAAAAAGCAAAAAAAGGTGGTAGTTGCCTATGCTATCGTTTAGAAATCAACACGCGGCATAAACAGCATCCTTTATGCGTAAAATTTCATTTTTAGTATTTTGGCAACACATTTTGGCCTCACATTTTGGCCTTCGATTTCCCATTTTCAGCTATTAGCACAGCCGCTGATTCGCCTGCTACACACATTTTTTGATGGCAATGTATTCAATATGTTGTTAGACAAAAAAAAAAAATATCCCAATAAACATTGGGCTTGGTTAACAATTCGAAAATGATTGGAAAACTAATCTGTTTTTCAAGTCTCACCTTCGATAATGAATCTGGAAATAGGTTACTATTCGATTCGAGAACTATGCCATTCTCCAGCAAAACAGAACCTTCGTTATCCAATGTATTTTACCTTCATTATGAATTCGAAATCCAGCCCATTATCGAAGGGAAATTTTAATGAGAGAGTGTGATTGTCTTATATTTCCCTTTGAGAATGAGCTGGATTTCGAATTCATAACGAAGGTAAAATGCGTTAGATAACGAAGGTTCCGTTTTGCTGGAGAACGGCCTAGTTCTCGAATCGAATACTAACCTATTTCCACATTCATTATCGAAGGTGAGACTAGAAAAAAGAGATTCATTTTCCAATCATTTACGAATTGTTAACCAAGCCTAATAAATATTGGTTATACATTTTTGTTTTTAAAAAAAGGAAAGTATATTTGATTAACGTTTAAGTATAGTTACTTTTTATTTTAGTGGTTTTTGTAATTTTTTTATAAGAAATGCGTTCATTAAAAAAACAAATTAATTAAATTAAGAGATCATCTTCGGGANTCTGTAAAAAAACATGTCTCCCACCTACCACCACATAGACACTAGCTAGCAACGTTCGTGGGCTAACAGCCTAAAAGGCTGCTAAATTTCATTTTATAGTCAACATTTGTACCCATTGCGTCCGTGTTTCTTGCTTCAAAACGACAATTGGCAACAAACCTACGCCAGGCATGTAGTCTACGCCTCCGCAGTGATGAAATTTACTTCTCTACTTTTTCCACAACCATACCATCTTGCAGCGTAAACACTACCGCTTGCCGTCCTCACACACAACCTCAAGTGCTGCCTCACCCATTTCTGATAAAACTTTTGTGCTGCTTGCGCGTCATTTTGTCGTTAGCTGAGTACGTTTTTGTAGGGGTTGACTTTTTATGTATCTTTTCATATACATATGTTGTCATTGAGTGACTACTTAAGCACAATTTTTGCCAATTTTTAGCAAATTTTTTGTTATTTCGCCTGCTTGGCAAATTTTGCATAGGCAATTTCACGCATTTGCGCTAATTTGTTTATAAGAGCGCGGATGCGTTGTCGCTGCCAGTAGCCGTAGTGGTTGAAATAAACTGTTATTTTACTTGCCTAAAGCACATGGGCGGGGTTGCATTAAATGTGACACTCAAGCGTGGAAAATTTGTTAAAATCCATATTTTACTTAAAATGAATATTTGAAAACCATTTTGGCGTAGTAAAAATCGAATATTCATATTCCTCACAAGCAGTCATATCTACACATATGTTTGTATTAGTATGCTTTCATACATACACACACACACATGGACATTTGATTATAAGAAAGTATAGTACAAATACATTTATGCTCCTTCCTTTATGCTTTCTCAAGCAGCCCTATGAATATTTATATGATTTCTTTTTTTTCTTTGCCTTTCCACATGTGCACAAATATTTACTATTCTACCCTTATTTCCATATTCTCTCCAATGCTGTTCATTTTTTCGGTTATGCAAACATGTTTACATATAATTTGCCCCTTCGCATATTAATTTGTGTGTGTTTTTTTTTTCTTTGCAACTTAAAATTCTATTTTTGGTTTACTTACATCTCACACTCAAATAGTAGCCAATCGATGAGTATTGAAAGTTCAAATGTCGTGACGTGCATTTATACCAGCCGGAATGTTCGTGTCGTATCGATGTAAAGTTTAGGAAACCATCGCCAGTTTGGGGGACCTTGGGGGAAAGAAAAATAGAAGAAAAAAAAGAATTAAATTTGTTTGTTATTCAACTGGAATATAGAAATAGAGAGGACAAAAATAAACAGTAGAAACCAAATCGGGGCATATGAATTGCAAATTCTATGGAAATTTTTAGCTTAGTGCTGTAGGTAAACGTGAAAAAAGATCTCTTATTTATTAATATTTTTGGATGAGTAGACATTTGTTTTATGTATGTTTTTACGTTAGGGTGGTCCTTAAAAATATCCCAATTTCGCATAAAAAGCGATAACAAATAAATAAATTTACAAATCTGTATACAGAAGAGTTTCTTTCTTGCAAAGAGGTTTAACAGCACTTTACACACATTAATTAGGGTGGTCCTTAAAAATATTAGTATATATATTTTATAAGGGGCACCCTCTTATTTTGTTCTACGTATGTGCAATATAAATAATACATCCAGGAAAATTAAAAAAAAATTTTAGGCATCATTACCAGGGTTTGAAAAAATTTTACCAGCTATAACTCAAAGAATATATGAATTTATGTTAAGTAATAAGTTTCAATGAGGTGTTAAATTTGGCAGGTATCAGTTCAAAATTTTGTCGAATTTTTGCGTTTTTTTTTTTAATTTTAATTTTATTATTTTTTTTTTAAACCCTGGTAGCGGTCTCTAAACTTTTTTTTAAGGTTTGAAATTTTCGTCGATGCTTTTATTTTTTATGTAGAACAAAATAAGGAAGTGCCCGATAAAAAAATTCTGATGTTGATAATTTAAGAACAACCCCGAGAGTTTTTCAAGTTTGTTTCTCTTTGTTTTATTTTAAATAAAACTGTATTAAAATACGTTATGTTGTTCTATTCTAAAAACGAAGTTGAATTTTCGGATTCGATGCTTTAGAAATGTCCGCTTTTTGTCAACAGAAATCTGGTCACCGTAGCTATACCATAAAATAGTGCGCACGGCCGTCCGATTCTCGCTTATGCCGCACTTGATCGACTGGTTAAGCTTTGGGCATATTAGAGATGACTCAGTTAATTTCATCCGAGAAGATCTTGGGCTCCCAGGAGCAAAGACTTATTATAGCAATGCAACATAATTTCAAGAATTGACTAATTTCTGCTGCTATTTTTGTTTAACGCAAATACGGCTTACGACTAAAGTTCTCAAAGATTTTCATTATTTTAAGCATTTAGTAAATTTTTAAATTATTTTAAATCCTTTTTACCCTGAATATTTTCAAGTAAACGCTTGCAAAAAGGTTTTTATTGCAAGTAATTAAATAAGCTTACAATTTTTGAAAAAAAAGAGTATATGTACTACCATTTTTTAGAATAATAAAAAGTGTTCATATTTTAAGCAATTTTTTTGCATTGAAGACGTTCCCCCCCTTTTTACTTTTCTATAAAAAAAAAAGCTTACTACTTTTTTACTACTGAAATTTATTTATTTTTTTTTTATTCTGGCAACAATATTTTAATAAGTTTACTAAGAAAACTAAAAAAAATCGACTACTTTTTTAGTACTAAAATTTATTTTTATTACGAAAAATAACGCATTTTCGATCATTTACAACTAAACACACCTACCACTTTTTACACAAGTTTTTCGTTTTTCTATTGCGATTGTTTATTCCTGCTTGTTTAACTTTTTAATACCCCTCAACCAGCCACTTGCATTTAATTCGATAACCGCATTGTTATTTAAAAAGCTTCTGAAACTCTCAAAACTCCTACATAAATACACTTTACAACTAAAATAGTAACTTTAAGCAAGAAGAAGCTTAAACACACAGACGGAAAGATAACAAAAACCCCACAAACAAATAAAACAACTATGAAACCATTGAGGACAACTACGAGTATAACGACAAGTGGCAAAACAAAATTTGTCGCGAAAATCTGTTACTGTTGATTTTCGGTTGTCGGCAGGATTTTTGCCTATACCTTTTTACACTTTTTTGGTACCAAAAATTTTCATGTTATTTAACTTTGCCACAAAGTAACTACAACTTAAATACATATAAAACTAACAAAAAGGGTATGGGTAAGTGAGGAATACACATAAACATATGAATCTGCTTATGTCCTCAGTAAGCAGATGCAGACATTGTGAATTCCTTTTCACCATAATATGCGTACACATACGTATGCATATGTACTTATCCATACATACATATTTGTATATGCTTCAGCTCGTCTAAGTACTCTAAGAACTCTCAAAAAAACTGTAACCTTCAAAATCGAAAGGATTTTTGCTGCGGCTGCTGGAATGAAAAGAGCAGCTAAAACCATTTTTTATAAAAGAAAAAACGAAGCAAGTCCATTGCCCCTTTTTAAAAAATTACTTCCAAAAAAAAGGAAAGAGACGTTTTAATTTATTCTATTATTTATTTATTTTATTTGAAAAAAAACCGTAGTTTCTACTAGGAGATATTTTAAAAACTGGAAGCTTTTCTAAAAACTTTGATTTACAGTTGCTACAGTGAAAATCGTAACACTGCTCACTGCGAAGATAGGCTTCTATCTACTTCTTGTATATTTTCTATGAATAAGTATATAAAAGACGATCAAAAATTTTAGTCACTTTGAATAAAGCTGCTTAAAAAATGTAGCAAATATTCTACCTAAAAAACAAACGTAATGAAACTTGCAGCGTAATGCTAAAAATAAAGTCAGCCATTGTGGTAAATAAGAGTGCTTTTTAATTTTTTGGCTTGAAAGAAGTGATAAAAGCATTAAAAATTAAATTTTCATAAAATTGTTTTAGTACTTTTCTACTACTATTTTAAATACTACATTTTCAATTCATTTATCATATTTTTTAAATTTAAGTAATAATAATTTTTGGGTTGAGTGAAAAAACTATGTAATTTTATTACATTTTCATACTACTTTTTTAGTATATAAATTTTTTTAAGTTTAAATAATCACTTTCACTATAAATTTCACTACTACACTAAAGCAAAAGTTTAGATTTCTACAAAAGCATTGAAAAAAAAAAAATTTTCTCATATTTCACATAAAGCTATGAAATGAACTTTACAAAATTTCATTACTAAAATTTATATCTCTGCTTCCTGCTTTATTTCACTAAATAAGTAAAAAATTAAACAAATGTTTAAAGCTGTTTTTAACAATTTTTTCTACTACCTTTTCGGCTACTGTTTTTCTCCAGCAAAAGAGTCTCACTCTTAGGCTCCGAGAACGGCAAAAAATGGTTTCCTCGAAGCCTAATTTGACAAGGGATGGTGGAGAATCGTTGCAAAAAAACCACTTATACTGCTCTTTCACCACTAATTGTTTGACTCTCTTGCGACTATTTTTAACATTTCAAGTTTAAATTTTTTGAATAACTTTTCTAAGCTCTGTTCTTCTCTGCTACTTTCTGTTAATAGTACTGATCATATTTGTTTGGCTATTTTAACAATTCTATAACCTATTTCCTTAGCTTGTTACTTGGTTGGCATTCAGTAAGTTCAAAATAGGTTTGGGTGGTTTCACCAAAGTAATTTAATGCGTACAATTTTCCTACATCAATAAGAATTTTTTATTTTTTTATTTTACTTATACTGTGCATTACTCATTAATTAAATAAATTTTAGTTGGTTTAAAAAGCCAAATTTGTCTACAACATTTTTAACTACCTTTCCTACTACTATTAAAAAAAAATGTTTTTAAAAATTTTCTTCTAAAATTTGTTTTTTTGTATAACTTGAATTCTCATTTCATACAACTTTAATTTAAAGGATCCAAATATTTGTACTGCTTCTTTTACTACGTTTTCTTAAACTATTTTAGCAGAATCCCTTTTAATTTTTTTTATATTTATGCAGCATATTTACTGCTCCTTCCATTAGGTTAAATTTACTGCTGCATTTAATTTAATAATTTCTATACATGTTTACTACCTTTTTACTACTATTTATCCAGAAACATTTATTAACACTTTATTTTAAAATATGTTCTTAATTCCATAGACCAAAATAAATAGTCATGTTAGTATTTAATACTCCACACACTTATATTTCAAAAACTCCCAAAAATCTCAAACTCGCTTGAGTCAACCTCACACTTAACCAGAAATCTAGTGCTATTTACCTACCCCATGCCTTTACAAAAATTACATACTTTACGCGTCTGCACGCAAACAGCATAGTCTACTTACCGGCGTATCACCATCGTCCTTCTGCCAGCGCGGCGTACTTGGCGGATTCGAGTCAACATCGCATTTAAGCGAAACTTCAATGCCTTCGCGCAGCGGATAACCGAAACCAGGTGTGCGTGAAATAGCAAATGAGGGCGTATCTGTAAGAAGCAAAATGAAGTAGTAAATATCAAACGAACATATATATGTACATACATACACACAAACAGAGAAAGAGTAGAGTAGGGAGATGTCAAATTCAAATAAAATCATGTGTAAGACGAAGGATAGCAGTTGAGATGCTGCCGTGAAATTTTGGCCAAAAATCAGCCAAAAGTGTGGCATACAACTAGGCGCTAGAGGAATAAAACACGACGCAATTACTCTCTACCTACTATTAAAATGCTCAGCAGGCGTTGGTAGGTGTTGCCCTCATACGATTCGGTTGGTTTTACACCGTTTTGTCGCTTTTTAATTAAAAACTTTATTATTATTATTATCATTGTCAGCGGACACACACACACGCGCACGAACACAGATTTTGCTGCCGAAAAACTTTTATAATTAAAGTAAATGTAAATGCGGCGCGTGTTAAGCGCACAACAACAAAAGCAAAAATACAATGCAAAAGCTTACAAAATACAAATGGCACAACAACAACAACAACAACGAAAATCAAATACCAAAATGACAACAAAAATCAGCGAAACAAAAGTTATCTCCTTCAACTATACTCGCTTACAGATGTATTGTAAATTATAGTTGTAATGGCAGTTGCTCGAACGGGTATGACGCGTGTGTGTGTGACTGGGTGTGTGTGTGTGTGCAAAGGATGCAGGATTTCCGCCTACTCAAAAGTTGTAGTTGCTTTTTGTTGCGCACGAGAAATCTCGTTTCGGAAGGCGTTTACTTGGTTGGATCGCTATTTAGCGTACATACATTTGGAAGGTGGAAATGTAAGCATACTTTTTGGCGTTAAAAGGTAATGAAGGCGGGCAGTGAAGTGGAAAGGCACTAATGTTACTGAAATGAAATTGGTGTGATTACAAAGCTATAAATTTGTGTGTATTTATGGATGATTTTGAAATGAGTTTTGGGTTTTTGTTTAGTGGGATTTGGGACGGAAAATTAAGTTTTTTTTTTTAGAAGCGAAATACCAAAATTTGTATAATTTGAAAAATTAAAGCGAATAATTGATTGATCGGAAGCAAGCGCTTTCCTGTTTTCGCAGTTTTGTGCAAAATTACCGAAGTTTCGAAATAATGACCAGACTTAGCAATTGGTAATTAAGACTTTTTGCAAATGGTCAACGCCATTGTTGACGCTAATCGTCAGCAATCGACATGAAATAATCTTTTAAACAGGGCAAAAAACAACTCCTTGTTGCATTTCTAAGTGGCTTCTCTTGCGTCAGAATAATTTGTGTAAAAGTAATTTAAATGGAAATATCTTCATGGAATAACAAAATGTAAATTTTCCAATGCCTCTCAAGTGAAAGTGCTCGGTCTAAGATACATACATACATGAGCAAATCTCACGAGTTGTTCAGTTTTTCGACAAAAACATGTTTACGATCGAAAATGTTGTGGAATAATGGAATCAATGTAATTTTTTGAAGTGAAACTTTTTTAGCGGCGGTTGGTTGGTTGGAAGTAAATTAGCAAATTCAACGGAAATTGCACACGAAAATGATGCAACGGAAATGGTTGGGACGGAAACAAGTGCTTTTTGAATGTATGTTATCAATTTAACAAAAACTTGCTAATAAAAAGTTAAAGAATAACACTTAGAAAGATAGAAGAAGAAATATTAAAATAAAGGTAATTATAGAGAAAAGGGTGCAGATAGAGACACAGAGACTCAATCTGGGAATTATTTTGGGATTCTAGAGATTTTCGGGACTTGTCGATATAATAATCGACATTTTTATCGGTTTTGTTATCGACATTTTTATCGCGTTTGTTATCGATCTTGTTATGGATAATTTATCGATTTGGTTATCGATTATTGATCGGTTTTGTTATCGATTATCTATAGATTTTTTGTCGATCTTGTTATCGATCATTTATCAAATTTTGATCGATTTTGTTATCGATTATTTATTGATTTTGCTATCGATTTTGTTATCTAAATTTTTATCGATTTTGTTATCGATTTTGCTAACGAAATTTTGATCGAATTTGTCATCGATATTGTTAGATGTTGCTATCGATTTTGTTATCAATAGTGTATAAAGATAAAAACGAAGATAAAGGAAAACAGAATAACATAAGTGTAATTAGAACAAACTGGGGTAGAAGTAGGGATCTAGATAGAAAAAAGGAAAAAATATAATCTTAAGCAAAAGCAGATGTATGTAGGTATATATGTACATATATATGTATATTGGTAATGAGACAAAATAGATATTTAACGTACGTAAGTTTCACTTCTCCAGTGTGGCCCAGACGCACTTACTTTTTTCTCCATTTGGTGGCACCTAGTATCATTAATCTAAATTGTTTCGTGTTTGCAAGAGGAACATTTTTACCGTTCAATGATAAGGATTTGAAGTAACTTAAACTTTTAAAATGAAAAAAGCTTTAAAAATTATAAAAAAGCCGTAACAAATATTCTGCATGCTGCCATTTTTCTTCAGTTTGGTGTTACACTCTTGAAGCTGCACAGGTATGTTGTATATGATGCCAACTTTCATTGCCGCTAACATGAATATTTTCTTTTAAAACTTCACAAAGTTATTAAAAAAAAAATGAATTTTTCGTGTAAAAGTGAAAAAATAATAATTTCTTGATTTATTTCTTATTGTACTTGTTTTTGGAACTCCATTGATTGAAATAAATGCAAAAAGAATGCTTTAGCATTTTTTTCTGGCGAGATAAGGGAGTGACACTAAAAAGAAATACAACTCGTGGGATTTGATTTTAAATTTCGAAAAAGATGGCAACTCTTTTCGAAAATATTTTCAAAACTAAAGTTTTCTCGTTTGAAATCCATATACAAGAAAAAAGCGATTTCGTTTATCTTATTAGTTAAATGGGTTTACAATTTCAAAACAGAAGGCAAACGTCTTCAAAAATCTTTTCGAAATACAAATTTTTTAGCCCATTTTGTTTGACACTAACAAGCCTATTCTGCGTTGGTAGCAAAAATTTTGTTACGGGTTAGTAAAGTTACTGTAAATTTTTAAACCCTTTTCCTATTCTCCACATCCTTGTAACCGGTAAATTTTGTTACCATCTCATCAGCAGGTAACAAAATATTGCCCCGTGAAATATGCAATACCAGAATTTACACAAAACTGAATAAATTAAAACGTTACCAAGGTAAATAGAATTGCGGTTACAAGAAGTGGTGACAATTGTTGGTAACAAAATTACCTTGTTAAAAATGTTCAGTTACAAGCAGAATAGGCCTGTTACTATCTTATGTCACCTCTCTTAGAAAATTTCTGTTTTGCATTTATTTAGTGCAATCAAAAATCAACAAAATCACACCCATCCACTCAATGCCTATCCAACTCCATTAAATGCTCAAAGCACATGCATGTCGGTTAGAACTTTTCACTACTATGTATGTACCTTTTCAACTTCCATTTGCATGCAACACTCGTTACTGGCTTGATATGGTTACAATGACGTTACAATGCCACCGTGTGTTGCACGCTAATGAGAGTTTAATAACTTTGCCACTTGATACTTTCAGAGTTACTTCACTTTACTTACAGATTTTTGTTCCGTTTTCTAAGCATCGGCAGTGTGGCACTTTTAAAATCTTGCGCAGCTTTAATGTAAGCTAGCTGTCGATTATGTGTGAAATAGCTGCGATAAGTTTCTTTTCTTTTTATCAAAACAAAAAAACAAAAAAAAACTTTTAAATCCAGTTTGTAGCAAATATTTGCCACACAAATTATGTGAAATTTTTCAAGACGCAAGTGCAAATGCTTATAAGATTGCCAGTGTCATTAGCTACTTTTTTTGTTATGCTACTTTTAGTGGATTTAAGCGCAACTGCATGAAAGATTTAAAAAATAGGGAAATGCGGGTTTTTTTTTATTCTTCCCACTTTAGTGATATGAGACTCGCGACCACCTCTATTCTAAATCGAAAAAAGTTTGTCACATAAATACAATTGCTGCCTTCTTTAGATCAGCTACGTCAAAATGCATACAGCAGGAGTATCGTTTTAAAGCTTTCTATATACTTCATATCCAGAGGGGCTAGGTAAAGCTTTTATTAAGCTCACGTCTACAAAAACTGTATAGAAAGTTTGGAAAAGCTCTGCACGTGCGTAGATTAAAAGCTCTCGCTGACCGTCACGGCTGCATATAAAGCTCATATTTTGCTTAAAAGCTTTCCAGCGAGCTTTTCTGAAATTATGAGCGTACTTTTTCGTTGACAGAGGTGTACATAAAATTTCATTTTATTGCTTCAAAATTGCTTTGTAGCTTTTTTTAAGGGTTTGGAGTTCTTAAAAAGTTTGTGTAGTTTTCGTAAAAAATGGTATTTACTTATTTATATGTGTTTCCTTTTACTACATATACAAAATTTTTGAGCTTAAAGCTTTTCTAAAACACAATTTTTTCAAAGCTCCTAAAATTATTTAGTTTTTTTTATTTCACATTACAAGACAATTACATTTAAAAATAAAAACTCGAAGAGAACCAACTCATATTGGCATAATTTAACTAAATTAGCGAATAACACTGAGAGCTTTTGACTTATGTTATGTGTTAACTTCTCCTCCGAGCTATGATTTTTTGTGGCTAAATTTGATACGCCCTCTCTCACAAACCCTTTAAGGGTTTCATTTCACCACAAAAAGTATAAAAAGGAATTTTTGCAAAAAAAAATTGCATTGTTCAAAAAATTGTTTTTCTAGAAATGGTTTCCTCGCAATAGTTTACTGGCGCTTGCATTTTTAGTAACTTTTTCAAATTAATGAATATTTTGAAAATCTTTGCAGTTTTCTCTAGAAATTTCTGTATCGAATATCAGAAGTTTTGAATTTATTATATACCCATATTTTTAAAGCCTTTGATCTTTTGCATGTAAACGTTTTGAAGCCAAAGTGTAACCGCTTTAAGTATATACTAATATCCTGGTAATACTATTTCAGTCGCTCTTTGCTCTCTGGTAAAAGGCTAATGAGTAAGTAGCATTTAAATGTGGTTGGTAAGTTTCAAAACGAGAAATAGCGCGGCTAACAGTATGTTCCATCGAATGTTTTGGTTAGTGTCGTTTCTTTCGTGCCCTGCAATGGAATTCTCCGACGGCTAATAAAAAAATGTTACTCGTATTACATTATTATACATATATTTTTTTGTCAATAACAAAATTTCCTAAGTACAATTTTTGAAGTCGAAAATATGTAGGTTTTATTCGCTATTTAAGCTATTTGAGTTCCCTAGCAGCTTAAATCGAACATTTAGAAATGCTCTACATAGCTGAAACTCAATCACCTGCCAATATTTGCGCCCAAGAATATGCTACACACAAAAAACTATAGTAGTTATTTGAAAAGTTCAGCATCATCCTGCCTACAATTTCAAAATTTAACACTTCTTTTTGCTATTTTGCTACCGCTTCTCTTTTCCCCCATTACTTACATTGCACGTCGAGCAGCAGCGATGCATTTTGGCGTATTTTCAACGTCGGATGCTCCATAACGCACAGAATGCGAGCATTGTGATGGGCTCGATAGACGGCCGGCAAGCGGGCCTCACTTTTCGCGCCGCTATTGATTTTGTATGAGTTTTTATCCTGAAAAGAAAAAAAAAAAAAAACAAGTGAGAAAAGCAAAGATAAACAAAGTTGCGAACAACGAAGAGTTGAATGTATGTATGTCTAAAAAAACAAAAGAGAAAAGCATGGTGTTGGGCAAAAATTTTTCAAAAACATTTCGTATGCAGTGAAAAATTTACATGAAACACGCTGAAGCCTCGTATGTTACCATCCCCACACCCGCCAACTGCCCCCAACTACCAATCCTCTTAGGACCAACATTTGTAGGTGTCGAAAAATGTGCATACATACTACATATAAACGCAAGGGAGCACTACACACAATCCAAAAAAAAAAAACAAAAAACTTGTGCATACCACACGTGCCTGCCACATGCATACATACGCACACGCTCTAACAGCAATAGCATTGCGAAAATGCCACTGTTGCATTTTTAAGGCAAATTCCTGTAAAGCCACATCAAAATGCAACACAAAAATGCAATGCAAAATGAAATAAAAAAAAAAATGCGAAAAAGAAAAACGCAAAAATGAAGGGCGAAAAATTCAGTGAGAGTGAGTGGCGCAGCGAAATGGATTGGGTAAAAGGTTATGGGGCCAAGCGAAAATGGATGATAGCGTTGAAATACTTTTGGCAACAATGTTGCATTTTTTATGTTGTGGGTGAAATGTGTGAGCCCTTTGAGAGCTGTTGGCAGGCAAATTTTACAAAGCCTAGCAAAAGGCGTGAAAGCGCGCTGCTTAATGTCAGACGGGTTTCAATTTGGTACGAATTAGTTGAGGTTGATGATGGCGAGGCGGTGAAAGCAATCGATTGCAAAAGACCAGGGGGAACACAATTCTGCGAAATTTGGAGTACGTGGCGTGACACGCTTGGAGTAAAGCAAAAATAAATATGTACTTAAATACATAAATTCAAGGGGTAGAGTAATTGAGGACATTGAAATTGGAATGAGTGAATATAAGTAACGGAAAATTCAGTACAAGGAGACGAACAATGTCTAAGTGGGCTTAATATTAAAAAAAAAATCTGCACATAGAACAATATAGTTGGCTGAATTGTGCTGAATTGCACGCTCGATGACTTAGCTAAACAAACACGGCTAATTACACGGAGTTTCGTAGTGCTTAATAGCGCTGCACGCATTTAAACGATTTTAAAGCTTTCGAATCCATAATGCGTAGTTTAGGAATAGGTTAACGTAATTTTAGAAAGATTTCATTGACTTGAATTAAGTAAGCTTTTAGCCAAAGAAGCAGTCCTGTCGACTTGAATAGTTTATTATTAAAAAAGCGAAGTTATATTTTCCAAAGTCTCTTGCCTCCAGAAATGCACTGAGCGGAATTAAGTCGAAGGGCGCTGAATGCAATCATTAGCTGCTTATTTAAACAAAAATGTTGCTGAGTAGCATTTTTTGATACCTATATTTACAAAAATTTGCTGAGTGACATCACACACTATTAACTCTCCACCTGTAAGCTTTTTAAACGAATAAAGTGCACTTAGATATATCAAAAGGGTTAAGTAATTGAGGATCTTAAAGCTGGAAAGCATGACTAATATAGTTTTGCTGAATTGCGCTGAATTATACCTAACTAAACCAAACCTGCAAAACACAAATTATTTTCTAATGCTTAATAGCGCTGAATCGATTTTAGAACTTTCGAAGCTAAACTGCGTAAGTTTGAAATTTAGAACGAAATTTTAGAAAATTTTCATCCTTAAATAAGGTAAGTAAGGTTTTAGCTAAAGCAGCACTCCTGTAACTAGAGTAGCTTTTTTATTTTAAATAAACCGAAGCTATATTTTTCAAACACTCGTGATTCTCGAAAACCACTGAGCTGAATTGAGCTGGAGGAATGAATAGAGTGCAAAACTATTTAATCAAACAAATATTATTCTTTAAAATATTTTGTATTGGCGCTAAATGTTGCTGAATAAGATTTTTTTAATACTTATTTTAAAAAAAAAATGTTGAATTAACTATCTTCGTGTTAGCTCCTTAAAAGAATTAGACCAGGCGTTTTTATTCAAATATATATATCTGCTATAGCTAGAAAATTGCGCAAATGAAAAATATTTTGCGCAAAATTAGATACATGTCAGTGGCAGATAATTTCACAATTTTCTCAAAAAGCTCGACTAATTCTAAAAATATAACCGCAATCCAAAGCAATTAGGTTCAGTTTCAGTTTAAGCAAATACCAAAACTCATGCGCTGAATTGCACAACTGCCAGCTGAATTGCGCTGAAAAGAGCAACAAAACAATCGGCCTCGTTTTTTTTTCATTTAATTGCCTATTTAAAACTTATAAAGTCTGTATTTATTGGAAACTTTAACAAATTTGAAATACAAAGCATTCACTCAACCTGAAATACGCACTCACATGGAACAATTAAATTTTAAGACAATACACATTAAAAGACAAGTACGCAATTTGAATGGGTTTGATATTCAAACGCCTGCGTATTTAGTTTGATTAGTTTGATTGGTAAATTTCTGTCGAAGTCCTTGCTTGTGTTTTTGTTTTCATTGGTTGATCTTAAAGTTAGGTACGCTAGATATATGTATCTACATATGTGTACAATTTAGAGATGACCACATCGAAATTTCATTAGGCAAATGAACCAAAGTACAACCGCAGTCAAGCAATTTGAGAAAAACAGATGCAGAGTGTCATTCGAGCGGAAGTAATGAAAAGTGAGCGAGAAAGAAATTGATTTTCAAACAGAAACAGACGAGTGAGTGGAGCATAGAGTTGGGGAGAATAAGTATTGACCATGATGCATCGTCACGCGTGGCTGTCTGCAGTGGTAAACATTTTGTGGTTGCCGAATATCGTACGACCATGTGGTTTGAGTGCATAGAGAGTGCCTTGAAGCAGAAGAGTGAGTGAGACTGTTATTACTGTAGAGGAAAAGTAATTAAATAACTAGCTACAATTTGGGTTTAAGAAAGGCTTGATTGATTTACGGTACTAAAACTGAAATATGACTGCGTGATTTCGAGTGCACTAAGTTTATCCCGCACGAGAAAGTAGTTTGATTTAGCGTGAAGAAAAGTTAAAAAATAGAAATCCAGAAATTCTATAGTTTGAATCTACCTACCAATAGGGATGTTCCGATATAAGTAAATACGAGTATGTACTCGATACTTTTGTTTCAATACCAACTACTTTTTTTACTTGAATCGTTTCATCGATACCTACTTAGTATCGAAATAAAAGTACTTGTATCGAATCGATTTGAGGAAGTGCCATATCTTTCGGTCATATATTTTCTATGGAAAATAATTGCTTCGCTTTTATGAAAAAAAATTGATCTAAGCAATGGCACGCCAAAATCTAAAGAGGGGATATATTTTTACAAAGTTCAAGCAATGCCTTGTAGCCGTAACGTTTTGTGGGAACCTTTCAAAGGTTTAATTTTTTGTCTAAGTAATCGTATTACTTCTAATGTTACTAATGATCAAATAAACATATCGATACCTCAACTGAAAATATATTGAAAATATTTGAGATAGGGCGCTTTGAATCGGCAGCTGAGGTAGGGCGTTTTTGTACCGAGTTCTGAAAGAGGGTAGTCTTGAAAAGTTTTCTGATATAAGGCGTTGTCAATTAAATTCTGGAATAGGGTGCTTTTGAAAAGTTTTCTCAGATAGGGCGCTTTCAATCTGAACGCCTGAAAATTACTTTCGCTTTGTTGCATATAAAAGGATGAAAAGTTATCGATATAAGTAGGTATCGATACATTCGGTTCACTCATATAAGTAGTATCGAAATAGGGATTTGAGTAAACTAATTTGAGTAGGTATCGATACTTTGATGGTATGGGAACGTCCCTACCTACCAAAGAGCTTACTAGCTGACATGTGGCGAAGAGAAGTACTACACCCGGCAATTGTATTCTTTAACTGAACCAAATAGTAGTGCGGCCAGAAATATGCAACATCAGATAGCTAAATAGCATGTTCGATTGCCTTTTAAATCGCTATGCACTTCTCAGATGATGTATAAAATAATATTCTTAAGACTTTGATTATGTATATAGTCGTTTCTCTTCTGTGCCAACTGATGCCAATTGGATGTGCCAAGTCTTTCTGTACCTGATGTTTCCAAAGCTGAGGAGGTGTTCCTCTTCTTCAGTTACCAGCATCGGAGCTGGAGCGTTTCTGTCTATATGACTAAAATACTGGAATTATTGCAAGAAAGAGAAATCCTGAAAAGAGTGTAAATTCTGAGTGCTCATTATGGTTTTGTCATCCCTTACGGTAATGTCGAAGCTGATTAAGTAGTGCAGATCTATTTTATAAATATAGCTAATTTATTTTCGTTGTCTGGTCAGCGAAATATTACCGTAAATTGGGCTACTGATGAGCTTCAATCGAGCACCGGATCTCAATTTGAATCAGAATTGTATATATGTATATAGGGAAACTTTTCTACGAAATTTTTAGAAACTAAACTTAAATGGAGCGTATCATCTGGCTGCTATATAACCAAACCCAGAAGTACACAAAACTTGTCAGAAAAATCCAAAAACGACATTGCGAAACTAGTGGCGGCTCTTACAGCGCATTAACCGATTGGCACCCATGCCAGAAGACTGTCCCTCGCCTATAATAAGTTCTTCGCAGGCAGCAGGAATGTACATAAGTAAAACGCAAAGAGGGGAGTGACTATTTTACCGATATATTTATGGTAGGAAGGTCCTTAAGATATTAAAATCATGGGGCATCGTGTTATTTTGTTCTACGTACAAAATAAAGTCACCCACGAAATTTTCAAAATGTTAAGCAAGTTTTTAGTGGTTTCAAAATATTGTATATTTATTAAAAAAAAAATCGGAAAAATGCGACAACTCAGCGTGTTTATGAATTTATATGAATAAGTTCAATAAAATTTTGAATTTTAAAACTTCTAGTTAAAGTTTTATGGAAAATTTGCGATTTAAAGAAAAAAAAAGCCTTAAAATTTTGAAATTTTCAATGAAATAAAATCGCTTTATTTTACTCATACAGAAGTTGGATGTTGATATTTATAAGGACCACCCTAATGTATAGCTTTGATTTTTCCCAACGTTGGAAGTGTAGATCGCGAGGCGCAATACATTGTGTCAAAATATAGCAACCATACTTAATTCTTCTTAACTTAATTGCCTTCGTCTAGATAACGATTACTTATAAAAGCACTTTGTTGGCGTTGGCTGATTTTTCCCAAAGGGTGAAAGATGGCGTATTTTAGAACGAGTTTTGTATGGTATTCATGTGAGTAAAAGTCAGTCAGATGTATTGAGAAAGAGTCAGCTGCATATTATACCGCTCTACTGGTTTCCAACTTTTATTAAGAAGCAAAGGAAGCTGAAAGGGTTATTAGTAGGGCGGGTAAGTTTTTTTTTTCACTATTCTCGTATAGCAAACGAAAAAAATCAATTTAGAGTTTGCCAAATTGCGAAAATATGTTTCGAAAAATATGTGAAAATATGCGCCCTTTGGTGGAAGTTAAAAAAAAAATAAGTGCACAAATAGATTCCTCATACCAAAACGAAACGCCTACAGCACGTTTTTATACAAAATTTAAACACTTCTTTACCACACTACAGAAACTTATTTTCTCAATTTTGCAAACTCCAGATTAATTTTTGACCCATGGTTTCTTCGGAAAATTTGCAAAGAATTATATGTAGTATCAATCTGTGTTATACGCCCATAGTCGAAAAAATGTCCCATACAAATTGACCCGTAGGTATGTTTTTTTTGACCATAAAATTTTACCTTAAGAGAAAGAGTTTGTTTACTGGATTGCAATTTTTATCATTAAACAATTTTTGTACACACGAAACCAGAATCAGAAACCAACTTGAATGCGAAAAAATAAACTAAAGGCGGCGACAAGCAATTGAGCATCGCCCAATCGTGTGTGTGTTGCTGTATGAAAACTATGTAAAATAAAACCAGTTTATCCGGTTTTTTCTTAATCTCAAAATCGGGAACCGGCTTTTTTTCAAATTGTGAGTTTTCGAATAACTCGAGGCCCGGTTTGGTAAAAAAGGCGAATATCGCATACCCTAGTAATTAGTTATATAGCTCGGCATCTTCCTTTGTTCTGTCCATTCATACCTATCGCTCTAGACCTCATATTGTATGTTCTTATTTCTGGATGCATAGGGTTTTAATTTATGCTCCTTAGATCTACTCAGGTCCACCAACCTAATCCAAAAACTTTTAGTGTTTACCTAAAAACCACTACTTTGTTGTGTATGGGCAGATAATTTGAATCAGAATGAGACACCAGCTGTCAACTGCTATGGGCTACTAATGCTCCCTACCACCAAAAACAAATACATGCTGTAGAGTTTAAACTAATGAGATTCTATGGCACGCAGCCATTTGAAGGACAAAATAGAGACACACACATACATACATACACATGTATACACATGCTTATTTCTCTTGATTCCAATTCTAATTACGTTTGCGATTGTTGTCGAGACAACTGCCCAGACAGTCGTTGCCACAGATTTGTGGCCAAAACTTCTGCACGATTTGTTGCATGTGGCAAATATTGCTAAGTGGCAGCTAAGAAGTGGTATAAGGGGCATATAGAGGAATTAAATCCAACACATAAACAAATTTATGCAAAAACTGACCAAATCAACAGCCTGTGTGAGCGTTAATGCGAAAATAATGAAGTGCTTGCTGCTCAAACTAATAAATTAGCCTGCAAACAACGGATACTTAATTGAGAAAAGTAATAAGTTTTTACTAACTTTTATTGGAGATTATAATATATGAGCAAACAAATATTTATTTTGATTTTTGCTGGAAAATATTACCTACTTTTTTTACTACTCCTTTAAGCACTCGCATACAAAAAGTCAATTAAAACTTTTCTTACCAAATTGAACAAAATATAATTGAATTGTGCTGTGAAGAGGTTAGTCGTGTGCGAACGCATACAACTTTTGAAATTATATGGCAACGATGCTTAAATTGGTGGTTAACCTAACAAAAAAAAGGGAGATATAGAAGACTTTAATAACAGCAATAAAGTCTCTAGCGCATTTTTTTATGCTAAGTAACTTATCCCTTTCATATAAGCAAAGTCTTCAAGCCTTTTTTCTAAGTAAATAAAAAATACGAAAATTACAGTTTTCATATGTTGCACGTTTCCGGTTATAAATATGTATTTTTCGTGACCAGGCAATATGTGCACTCTATGCAAATTAGTCACTTTATATAGCCATTTATGCATAGAATCAAATGCCAGAGACTACTAGCACATGTTTTAGGTAGCTTACAAATACATATAGTAAACGTANTTGCAGGGGGTTCAACGCCACGCGCTTCCCTCGAACCATTTGCTGCCATTCAAACGTTTATGTTTGTTATTTTTATACAACTGGCGCGACGTCGTTCATTCAGCTTTGCAATGCTGTCCATTCAACTGTCTATCAGCAAGAGCATGAGTATGAGTATGAGCTTAGCTGTGCTTGTCGCTTTTAAGTATCGGTATTAGGTATAAACATGAATATGAGTAAAAAGCTATAAAAATATCTATGTAATATATGCAACTAGAGCAGTATGGAGGTTGTATAGGAAATTAAAACAACAAAATTTACGCTAAGTAAAAAATTTCGCTTTCCTTAAGCTTTCAGCGGCATTGAGAGGATGCCTATTAGCAGAGCGTAGCCGCTTTATGCTATTTTTGTTTTATTCAGCTCTATTCAGCTACTTAAAATGTAATTCAGCGCTTGTGGAAAGATTTTTTAATTTATGAAAACAGTGTAGAACTATTAGAAATTATATTTGGACGTGTTTTAAGCCCCTGCTGAATTTATAGAAAGGAATCTATTTAGTGCCTGGCCTTTTTGTAATGCTTTATAAAAGAACAAAGCTAAATATGTGCCTTAATTAGCAGTGAGAAATGATCTCAACCTCTTTAGATCGAATTCAGCTCCATTCAGCTGGTGCTAATTTGATTCAGAGTTAGTTTGCAAACGTTAAAGCTTCGACATTGCTTGTGTTAAATTTTATTTTACAATTTAAAGCTAGTATTTGGCGAACTTAAAATAATTCAGCGGCCACATAATACTTTCCAATTTGTCAGATTTATTCAGCTGATTAAAACGTAATTCAGCGCAATGTAAACACTTTATATCTATGTTAATATTCATACATACACGTGTTATTGAATTTACTTTTTTTATACTGTGTACAATTTATTCAGCGCAATTATACGGCCAGAATAAAGTGGGTTTAATAGTAAGCTATTTTCTCGATCTTTTTAGGATTTAAAGCTATTTTGTGAATTTAATTTTTCTGTACTCATGAGTTCTAACATTTTAGAATATCTTTCAACATAAGGCATAGCTTTTAGTAAATTCAGCACATCACTTGCTTTTAATATTTCGAAAACGCATATATTTTTTTCATTGGGAAATTAAATTATTAACAAATGGTTACAGTATATATTTTTTACGTCTTTTTTTTTAAATTAATTAATCCTAACGGCTTTTTACCCTCCATTCCCGCCCAACCGAC